>NC_056728.1:1368639041-1368939041 GCF_019279795.1 Protopterus annectens | reverse complement strand
CACATAAGTCTCTGCTGTCACATGTTAAGGTTATTTCTGTATAAATCACACATCTTTTACTTGCTTACACTACCAAGTAACAACATGCAAGGATGTGTCAGTCATTCATATTATTGCACAATACACTTCAGGTTCAACATTTGCCTTGTAAATCCAGCAGTTACACCAATTTTAATTCAGGGCTGACTCTGTCTGATGCTAGCAGTACGCAGCCATTACACAGGTAGAAAAAGGTTGTGAGCATTTCCCGGCATCAATGTTACTATATGTATGTGCATGGGAGGAAGGATGTAGCCCCTTAGGTGGTGAGTGAGCATGCTATGGGTTGCCTCTTAGTCTATGTGAGGCATATTAAGCATGCCTATGTCTGCCTACACCCACAGCAGCTGCTGGTTACCTTCTGACTCTTCACCTCTGTGTAGCTGTGGTGGCCTTGCCATTGGTGGTGGGATGTGTGCCCCTTCCCCTTGTTGAGCCTGCTGAAGCTGTTTTCTCAGGATAATATTGTGTAGCATGGCACATACAGTGAAGATTTCATTACATGTATATGATTTGTACTACAGGGCTCCCCCAGATGTATCTAGGTAAAAGAGCCGTGACTTCAGTAGCCCAAACACATGCTGTATGATATTTCTGGCTTGAGCATGTGCCTCATTATGGCGTTCTTCAGCAGGTGTGTGTGCATTTCTGATAGGTGTCATCAGTCATGGTTGCAGTGCATAACCTTGTTCAGTGGCTCTAATTCTCAATGATTTCCCAGATTAATATTTTTAATTCCTATTTAAAAGAGTATCAGTCACCTTTCTTCATTTTCTGCTCAACTATTCCATGCATTCATTTTCTTATAGTGTTTTTAAAACAGTCCAGAATTTCTTCAATGTCTGTATATTTCCTGTCACTACCAGGGATATATCGTTGACATGATTAATTCTTACTATCATTTTAGATCTAAGAGCTAACTTATATAAACATTTTGGAGTTAGATAATAAGCATGTATTTTTTAAACTAATGTAAATATTATGCTGTAGGATCTTCTAAATCTTTGCGGTCATTTTTGTTTTTTCATTTTTGATGAGGCCTTTTTCTTCTTTCTGTATTATAACTCTGTTTTATCTGTCTTTCTTTGCAGTTCCAATAAACCTTTATCCCATTGCTTTTTCTTGTTAAAATACAAAGTAGAGATTTTGCCATATCAGAAACTTCACCATTATTAATGAAGTCAATGAACTGCTAAATTTCTGTTCGAAATTTCTGTTAGAAATCACTCGCTAAAATCTTTTAACTTTGTTATATAAGTTTCCAGTATTAAAAAAGTCAATTTTCTTGGATTTATCATTATTGTATGAGTACCCACATTGTGATCTGATTAAGGGCACATTATCACCTCTACCTTGCTATTTTAGAAACCAAATACTTTGAAATATATAGCCTAGCAACTCTTGACTGTGTACCAAATCTATACAAGGAATGAATGTAAAACAAATAATTTGATTCAGAAAAGTTATTAATATCTACAAGATTAAGAAAGGCAGTAAAGTTTACTAAAGCCTTAACTTGAATTGAGATCTTTTGAAAAGAGTAGGAGCAATGAGGGAGGAATGAGCTTTAAAAGAAGGCAGGACTTAAATGAGCGTCGTAATGTTTGACTGAAAATGAATGGGTAGATTATAAGTGATGTATAACGTTTGCAACTGGGAGTGTGTCAGTATGGTTTGTGATGTAAAATGCTTGCAACTAGGATTGTGTCGGTGTGGTTTGTTTTCATTTGTATAAATACATGATTGCTTATGTCATAAGTGATGGTTTAACAAAGATGTTTCTTGCTAAGAAAAGGGGCAGGAATTGAATCGTTTATGTAATGTTGTGTAGGTTATATGATATATAGCAATATATGTGAAGTATAATGTTTGTTAATGTTAATTTAATACAATTTGATTTCTTCTGTATAAATGTAAATTTGCCTGTGTCACAAATGATGATTCAATAAAGGTGTTTAAAAAGAGCCTTAGCTGATGTTGATATTCATTGTTTATTAATTGCACTAGTATCATGTTTTTAATTATACAGTTAGTCTCCTGCCATTATTATGCTTCCCTTCATATTTGAAGTTAACATTTCCAAATAATTCCTAGATAATTTACCTCCAATTCCTGGAATCCGGTACATATTTGTTAAGGTTAAGATTATTTTTGATATTCAGTAATGACCATACACATCGTATGTTTATCATCACTGAATGACTCAATAACCAGAAATATTACAATACAATCTCTCTATAGGATTACTACTGCCTTCTCTTTTCTTTAAAAATAGAATTTGCTAGCACTGTATATTCTGTCGCATTTAAAATATAAATATAATTTTGGAATAAATTAGTTTGCTTGTAAAAAGCCAGTTGTGTTTTATGAATTTTAAATGCTTAAAACAATCTTTCATATTGTCACTGTTGAGGTCCCTTACATTTAAAGGAACACATTTTAGACATCTTGTTTCAGTCACATATATAATGTTGTATCTTTTGGCTTTTCCCGGTTAGGGGTCGCCACAGCGGAACTCCAGTCCGCTAATGATTGGCAGTAGATTTTTACGTGCCGAGTTGCCAGCCCTGACACACACCCTTCAATGAAGGTATGCCCATTCATGCGTGTCTCCACACAGCAGATGCTCTAGCTGAGAATCGAACAGGACAACGTCTTTCTGTGAGGTGACAACACTACCACAGCACCACCACCGCTAATTGCTGTTCTATGATTTCCATAACCCTTGTCCTTAAATAATGGATATATGATGGCAACAAAAGCAAAAGTATTAATCAGAGCTGCTCCACTACGTCAGAGACTATGAGGAAGTTGGCTTGCATCTAAAGCCATCCTTGGCAAGAAAAATGATTTTAAGTATTATTTTGCACGTTTACTACTTCCTTTCACTGCATTATTGGAGATTCAAGTGCTATTTATTATTTTTGCCCTTACTTAGAATTTTAAGTTAAACTTTTTCACTGCTATAAGGACTGCTGTTCTGCAATTGTAGTGCTCATATTACATTGCATCTGTTGTTTGTAGCCAGTGTTTTTAAGAATCTATTTTGTGGTTCTCTAACACTTGGACTCCAAACCAGACAATTTTATACTCGGTGAAAAGTCTGCACTCTTGTGGCAGGAGATGGCTGATTTCACCCTTATGAGCTGGGAATTGCAGGTGGAAAACTTATTGTGTGCTTATTTGATGGACAAAACTAAGTTAAAAGTTGCTTTTTTCAGCTTGTATATAAGCCTTGGCACTGAACTTCACACAGTGGAGGTTAGCAGTGCCCTGTATGTTTGCAAGCACCTAGAAGTTGTATTTTTCCCTATAAGAACTATATCTGAAATTTCCCACAGTCCTGCATGGCTCAAGGAGCAACTAGTCTGTGTGCTGAGCAGTACTGCCGCATCAGTTAGCTGTAGATAACTAGTTTGTGTGCTGAGCAGAACTGCCTCATCAGTTAGCTGCAGATAACTAGTCTGTGTGTTGAGCAGTACTGCCACATCAGTTAGCTGTAGATAACTGGTTTGTGTGCTGAGCAGCACTGCCACATCAGTTAGCTGTAGATAACTAGTTTGTGTGCTGAGCAGCACTGCCACATCAGTTAGCTGTAGATAACTAGTTTGTGTGCTGAGCAGCACTGCCACATCAGTTAGCTGCAGATAACTTGTTTGTGTGCTGAGTAGCATGGCTGCATCAGTTAGCTGTAGATTACAATACTTAAACCAAGCCTCCTTTGGTTGCAAACATCCCTCATTCTATTCCCTTGTAAAACACATATTAAGGACCGGCATCTCTGCAGCCAACTTGGTCATCTAAAAGCAATGTAGCAATTACCTCATGTTTATTGGCAACCACTTAATTCTGGAACAGATGAATACAGTATGTGAGAGATGTAGTTACACAATGTCACTGGAGTCAAGACTCTCACAATCAGGCGCAAAAAATGCCAAACAGGTTGTCAGTCACACACACACACACACACACACACACACACACACACACACACACACACACACACACACACACACACACACCACTGAGCACACAAAAGATCAGACACATAGACCCACATATGTAGAGGTTCTCATATGTAACATACCCAAGCTTCAAATGCCTCCCAGATGCTGTCCTCGGCAACTCCAAGTGCACATAAACAAGGCAACTCCCACCACAACACATAAAACTGCACAACATAGTGTCTCAACCACTAAGCCCATATTTTCGTTATAAGAGACTCCACTGTGAGACACACTGATGTCCCTCTCACCAGGGAAATAAGAAGAAGGTCACAGTAAGATGCCTGTCAGGGGCCAGAATTCACCACATTACACAAGCACTCTGGTCACTAAACTACAGTAACAGTTAGACTTTGTTCTAGTCCATCTGGGCATTAATGACCTGAGATGTATCTCTCAGAGCTACATGAAGAGAGGCATGATTGAGCTCTCAGAATATGTATCACAGGCAGGTATGGCCTTAGCATTAAGCAGCATTCTACCTTCTCCAAAGATGATGCCACACTAACAGAAAATGATTGACTTTAATAATTGTCTTAGCTACTGGTGTCACTTCAAGGGGGTCTAATATTTGTCAGCCTAAGATAACAGAAAGCACTCCAGCAGTGGAAGGCTCCAGTGCCTTTTACAAATTTAGACCAATAATAGCACAGACAGAAGATAAAGGTTGAGGTGTTTCAATCTACATTAGAAGCAAATACAACTCTAGGTTGGTTAAACAGGATGATGCTCTGGAGTTCATCCACATCTAAATCTCCATAGACAAAGTTCCCTACCACGTACTGACCAGCTACAGGTTGCCCTCTATGACCCACAAAGCTCATAGCTCTTGCCTAGACCTACTAGAGGTGCTCACTATCGAACCAAATACCCTATTCATGGGAGACTTTAACCACCCCTCTATAGACTGGGAAACATACACTGGCTCTAACTCACAGGCACATTTCCTGGACTTTATTAATAAAAAAACACCCTAAACCAAATAGTGCACTCTCTAACTAGAGGATCAAACATAATGTAGGTACTCACCAGCACTGGAGAGTGTTGCACCCCCCTCCCCCATGTCATATCCTCATTGGTGAGTTCAAACTATAAAGCTATCTCTTTCAAAATAAAAATCAATCTGGAAAACCCAACTAAATTGGTAACAGTTAGGAACTATACTAAAACAAACTAAATCCTATTAAGCGACAGTTTGTCCAAATTCACGTCTCCCCAGTCCCCGAGAACACAGCTACCTGTGCAAAATTATTTACAGAAATCCTGTACAAACATACTAAATATTTGCCTTGAGGCTGCCATGTCTAGCAGAAGTTAGCCCCGATGTAACATCAAAACAAACTACGCTGGTGGAATCCATACCTTAACAGGTTATATAACAAAAGAAAAAAGTAATGGCCAAAATCAGAAAGAGCAACTCTCATAGAGACAAGATCTCTAATTCAACTAAACAAGAAACTAAGAGGTCTAATAAAGTCCAACAAGGCCAATTATGAGGCCAGGATAGCCTCCCAGGCTTAGGACAATCACAAGGCCTTTTTCAGCAATGTCGGGAATCTTAAAGATAATACTCAGCAGTGTGCAGAACTGGTGGCAAATGGCACAACCTTCGCTGACCAGGGTGAATATAGTGAATCTAGTGGCTGATAAATTTAGCTCTAACTTCACCCCCAACTCCCCCTCACTAGACCCTGTGAAATCCCTTCTAGCATATTACCCACCTCCCCAACTATCAACAGAGAGCACATCCTGGAGGTGCTCACTAAGGCCAAAAACACTGTTTCAATGGGCCCTGACAATATTCCCAGTTGCCTCTTAAATAGCTTAAAACATGACCTAGGAGGACTACTTGAGGCAGTCTTTAACCACAGCCTCAGAACAGGTTATGTGCCATGTGAATGGAGGACCGTAATGCTCATCCCTCTCCATAAGAGTGGACCATCAGCTAACCCTGGGAATTACAGACCTATCAGTCTGACAAGTCTACTGTGCAAAGTCATTAAATGAATCATCATGGAAATGATCAACAATGACATTGGCAACCTACAGACACTGGAACTGTCCCAGTCTGGCTTTGTTAAGAGAAGGTTTTGCCTACTTAATCTGGTAGACTTATTTGAGAGAGTCACTATGTCTATGGGTGAGGGGAAAATGGTACATACTGTCTACCTTGACCTGGCCAAGGTGTTCAATACAATACCCCACTCAACTATTGTTGACAAACTCTCAGAACTAGGCATACATCCCTATGTAACCCACTGGATTACCAGCTGGCTCACAGATAGGACTCAAGAAGTCAGGACTGGTGAGATCACCTCCGCCAAGAGACAAATTACCACAGGAGTACCCCAGGACTCTGTGTTGGTTTGAGTCCTGTTTGGCATCTACTTCTTGGAAATCAAGGCTAATGTCAAAGTCCTCTGGCTCACCAAGTTCGCATGTGACTGTAAATTGGGAACTATCATAGATTCCCCCATGACACTAACATCCTACAAGAGGGTCTAACACAAAGAAATGACTGGTGGGAAATCCACAAATTAAAACTTGATGCAAAGAAATGCATTATAGTGCTCTTTAGGAAAGCATCCACCCAAGCTAATTACTTCATCAAATAAACACTCCTAAGTGTTAACCCAATAGTTAAGGATCTGGGAATATATCTAGACAGTAATCTGTTGTTCAGCCAAGGTAGTTGAAAATCATTCTATGTCATTCATTTCATAAGCAAGGGGTATGGTATCCATGGACATAATAGCATCACTCTTGTCAGCCCTTATCAGACCCATCATTGAGTAAACCCCCCTTTGGTATGTACCTAGCCAGGCACTTGCAACAGTTGAAATGCCCTCAAAGGTTCCTCACTAAAGAGAATCCAGGGTATGAATAATCTGTCCCACATAGATCACCTTAAGGTCCTATCTCTGTACTCAGTTTCCTATAGGATACTGAGTTGCGATATTTGCCTAGCATATAAGACATCCTTGGATCCAGCTCTGATGGATCTCTTGCACATCCACAAGACAAACAACACCAGAAACACTAGATTCAGGGACTTAAACTTTGTCTGCAACATAAATAGAACCTGATGGAAGGACTGATATGTGTCTCAAAGGATCCCTGTACTGTGGAATAAGCTTCCCAGCTACATGAAGCAGAACTCATCATTGACTGTTCAAAAGAAACCTTGATCATAAGATGGGAAATCACAAATTCACCCCCGGCCCAGCCTGGACCCTATGCTTTTGATAGTCAGAGGGTGGCAGTAAATACATGAATCCCCAACTAACATGCCCAACACACACATAACCCTTAACTACCTCTTTACTAATATACCCCACTATATAGGCATCCAAGGAACTCTAGGACAAAACTAGGTTGGGTTGCATTGCTAGGCTTGTAAAAACCCTGGTGATCATTAGCCTAGTATGAACCCATGAACCTATGAATGACAGACCAAGCTGCTTTGCCAGGGATGGTCTACACCTGTCACCACTAGGCTTTTGGATATTGGCCAAGTCATTATCCACACCTATAGTTCCTTTTTAGGCATTGTCAAACAGATAAACTTTCCAACACAACAAAATCTACCCATGATAAGCTAAAGATATTACTACTCAATGCTAGGCATCTCAACAAGAAATTACACCCACTAGAAGCACTCCTTACCCTGGAGAATGCTGATGTCTGTGCAATTACTGAAACAGGGTTCAAAGCTGTGGAAAGCACCCCAGCAGTGCAAGGCTACAAAGTCTTCCACACATTCAGACCCCACACTGCACATGAAAGGACAAAAGGTGGAGGTGTATCAATCTACATAAAAGATAGACACACCTCAGGACTGGTCAAATAATATTACACACTTAAGCTACTCGGTGTCCAACTAACCATAGGTAAATTCCTTTACCATTTCCTTGCTAGCTACAGGTCCCTCACTATGACCGAGAAAAACATAGCTCATACACGAATGTACTAGATTCTATTACCATTCAGCCCAACACTATACTCATGGGTGATTTTAACTACCCTTCCATTAACTGGGAAGCTTAAATGACCATTCATGTGCAAGCTCAAAGATTTCTGGACTTTGTCAATGCAAATGACCTGGAACAGCTAGTCTGCATCCCCACTAGGGGAATACATATCCTAGATCTGGTACTCTCAAAAATGGGGGAACACTGCACCCCCCCAAATGTAATGACTGTCACTGGTTAGATCAGATCACAAAGCTGTCTCCTTTGAAATAAATATAAAGCTAGAACCCCCCCCCCTCCCATCTAACCCTAGAATATTTCAAAACTTTTCTAAGGCTAACTACTGTCTATTAAGCAATACCATAACTAATTACCTAGCTCCCCGAAACCCAGAAAATATGGAGGCCCATGCAGAGGTGTACAAGAAAGCACTGTACAACCATATACACAGCTGCAAAGAAATGACAATACCAGACCGGAATAAACCTATATCAAACTGCAAAAACAAACAACCTTGGTGGACCCCAAGTATAAATAGATTGTATAACAAAATAAATAAAACTATGCCCAGAAGTAGGAGAGGACATACCCAACAGGCCAAAAACTCTCAAATTAGTCTAAACAAGTAATGCAGGGAACTAGTCAAGTCTTCAAAAGCTAACTCCTAGGCAAAAATAGTCTCCCAAGCAAAGGATAACCATAAGGCATTTTTAAGTTATGCCCGTAATCTTAAGGGCAGCACCCAACAATGTGCTGAGTTAGTTGTAGATGGCACTACCTATACCCAGCCAGAAGATATAGCAAATCTGCTGGCCAATAAATTCAGCTCAAATTTTACCCCCTCCTCCATTCATCTCTCGTTACACTCAGGAAATACCCTCCACCATTCCTCTACCATTTATCAGAAAAGAAAAAGTCATCACTGCACTCTCTAAAGGTAAAAACACAGCCTTTGTGGGTCCTAACAATATCTCAGGATGCCTCTTAAATAGCTTGAAATACAACTTATCAGGTCCCCAAGGGTCTCTATTTGAGCACAGCCTCCAGACAGGCTTTGTCCCTGGGGAGTGAAGGATAGCAGTGGTTATTCCTCTACATAAACGGGGACCATCAATAGACCCAGGAAATTACAGACCTATAAGTTTGATTAGTCTCATAATGCAAGACCATGGCAAAATAATCATGGCCCTAATAACTAATGACACAGGAAATCTCCAAACATTGGACCCAACCCAGTTTGGGTTTCTCAAGTGCAGGTCATGCCTGCTCGATTTGATGGACTTCTTTCAGAAAGTCACCAAGGCCATGGGTGAGGGTAAAACAGTCATACTGCCTACCTTGACCTGGCTAAGGCTTTTGACACAATTCCCCACTTGGGTATTATAGATTAACTTACAAAATTAGGCATAGATCCCTACATTACCAGATGACTACCCAAATGGATCATGGACAGGGCACATGTTGCTGGAGTGGAGGAATTCAGATAACGCAAGGGGCCAGTTACTAGTGATGAACCACAAGGCTCAGTGCTGGGCCTTCTCTTGTTCAGAATATACTTCTCTGAAATCAAGGGTAATGTATATTGCCTTTGGCTGACCAAATTTGCTGATGAATGCAAGTTGGGGGTGGGAGGTTGGCATAATGGTTAAGGTATTTGCCTGATGACCATAAGGTGCAGGGTTTAATTCTCACATGGGGTAATTGACTAGGCTTAAAATGGCCCACAAGGGCATTAGCCTAGTACTAGCCTATGAACCTATGTAGATATCCTTAAGAAAGGTCTGACTCAGACAAATAATTTGTGTCAGAGTCATGGACTAAAACTGAAAGCAAAAAATGTGTAATTATATCCTTTGGAAACTCAAATTTTCCTGCGAATTGCAACATTAATAATACAACCATAAGAGAGGACCCAGTGGTGAGAGATCTAGGTACACAGATAGACAATAATCTGAAATTTGACCACATGGGCCCTCGGTGGTGAGGAAATCCTTTTATGTGGCACAGGTTATACATAAGGGCATGTCATCCAGATCCAAGGAGGTTATAGTCCAATGATACTCAGTCCTCATCAAACCAATAACTGAGTACAATGCAGCCTTTGGCATGTACATGACCAGACACTTGCAAAAAGTGGAGCAGTTTTAGAAGTTCCTTACAAAAAATAAAATTACAGTGTGTAAACAACATGCCTTATGCAGATCAACTAAAAGCCCCATCCCTTTACTCTGTCCCCTCCTGATGGAACTGCTACATATTCTAAAAACAAACAGCATGAGGATTACTTGTTGGACAGACAGATATGTGTATCACAGATTACTCCTTCTCTGGAATAGGTTTCCTATTCATGTGAAGCAGAGCCCTTCCCATACACTTTCCAAATGCAATCTGGATCAATGGATGGAGAATTGCAAATTCATTCCTAAGATGACATATATGTCCCTTATGGACAGGGGTAGTCTGTAAAATACTCAGAGGTACAGGCACAAATCTAAGCTATTTTTTAGCCCCTAGGTATCAAAAATCTGGGTAAATCTGGGTAATAATGGCTAGGCTTGTATGGGCTCTTGAGCCATTAGCCTAGTAATCTTCTATGAACCTATGAACCTGTGACAACTCATTTTTTTTCCATAGACACAAAAACAAATAATTAATAATATTAAAGATAGCTAAGCTACAAGAAACCCAATTTCTGTCCATGAAACTTAAGGTTGTTAGTTTGAATAGAACTTCCAATTAAACCACTCTTCTAATTCTGTTTTATTCTGTTGTACTGGTTTACGCTAGTTGCCCTTTTTACATGTCATCAACTATGTTTATCATCAGATGAATTTTTAGGTTTACCTTTACATCGTCAATCCCAATATGGGTGAAATGACTTCCACGAATACCGAAGTGCGAATGTCTCCAATGTTGAATTCCACATAAGCGAATGGCAAAACCTCGCCCCTTTTTGACCCATGGTAGCACTGGTGTAGAGGTGTGGCGTGGCTGTAAATGTTGAAATGTGATATATTTTCGAGATTTCAAATTTTTTGTGGTTTTCGGTTTGCTTAAATGAGTCAATTAAGTGGCCAGTCGATCATGTGTGATTGAAGATATAAAGGTAAACCGAATTTTTATATATGTTATTTACAAGTATTCATTGTTGACTAGTGCACAGCAAATGCAACAGATGACAAACATCCCAACTGGGTGCAGTGTGGCTCACAAATTATAACCATACCAATCTACACATATATGCAGTTTACATTCCTGAGGATACTGTCCACAACTAAAGAAATCTACTATAGTGGAAACAGCTTTTCTAGACTTGGCCATGCCACCTGGAACCATCTATCAAGTGAACTCAAAAATAATGAATCTATCAAATAGTTTAAATCATGTTTAAGAAAACATCTTAAAAATGAAGCCACTTGCACTTGCTTCAGTGAAACTGGCTGATACACTTCATCAGCGGCATTTCACAGTCTCTAGGATAACATTTCATCTTTGCAACTGACCAGTGGTTTCTCTATGAACTGAATGCTTAGCAACTGTAAATGCTGTAAATACTGTTATTCTTACATCTATGTAGTGGTCATATATGTAAATATTTGTTCTGTACTAATCAATGTTTAATCATACTATATGGATACATTGCTGCACCATTCTACATATGTTGTGTACTTTATGTAAATTCTCAGGGCATGACTAAAATGGTCAGTAGTCCAGCTTACCTTCCTGCTAAGGAAATGGTAAATAAATAACTAAATTTAAATAAAAATATCTAAATTACAATGATCCAAAAAATGTTTTAATTTCATCTCCCATATTATCATATAGTTGTTTGTATCAATTTAGACGTATGTTTATTCCTTAGGTTAATAGGAGTTACCAGGTATGCAGTCAAGGAGGCTATTGAAGAGGGTATCTGAGTTTTGCAAAAGCCCCAGACAACTGTCTGGTTAAGTAACCTTTCTGAGAATTAAATAGTAGGCAGATAAACACTGAGGGAATCAAACCCTAGACCACAGGAATCATCCTGTCAACAGCTCATAGTTTCAGTCTACTACATTAACTGCCAGACTTCAAACTCTCCCTAACACTGACATTATTAGCTTTTTCAAGAAGGTTCACGTTCCATATTCTATAACAGTCATTATAATACATGAGAGATTTCAGTTGCATTGCTTTAATTACCCTATTTGAATGTTTAATGTGTATACATTCTTACTTTAACTAATATGTGTTAACAATATTGTGCAGCTAAAAAAATTGCTTCAAAACATGTTATAAAAATGCACAGACTAAGCAAGTAACCTGAAGTTAAAATACTAAGGTTGCTTCCTTTAGAACCAGCAGGGACCTGAGGTTACTTTGGATTGCCTAAACATCTCCTTATGGTCATGTTTCACATCTCTCATCAACTATGTTTAAACAAACAAAAGTCTATTCCAGTGATGGTGAACCTATGACACACGTGTCAAAAGTGACACACCATGACGTTTTGGGTGACACACCAGCATTCATCAACACCCGAAGAAACTGAATGAACAAAATTACAAGAAATATGTGAGCCTGCACTTATCTATTAAAACTCAGAACAAAAAAGTCATTAATTGATGTTAATCAAATGAAATGCAATGTGTTCCATATTTTTTTCAGTTCAATTCAAAATTACTATTAAAAGTAGAGTAATTTTTGGTGCACTGTTTTAAGTCCAATTATCAATGCACATATCATTTTCTCTATTGTAAGTCATAGATTTATCTTTTACTTTTATAACACATAGCAGCACACATGATTTGACTGTATCTTTTAAATAAATTAATATGTAAAGAATTGTTTCTCTTTTGTTTGGGGGGGGGGGTGACATGCAAGCAGAGTCAAGATAGGCATTTTCCAAATTGTTGACACGGGAAGCCCAAAATGTTCGCCATCACTGGTCTATTCTATCTGGGATCACTATTAAAATGCAAATAAGGCTTTCATAATGTCATGAAAAAAATCCTGACAACTGGTGTGTGTGTGTGTGTGTGTGTGTGTGTGTGTGTGTGTGTGTGTGTGTGTGTGTGTGTGTGTGTGTGTGCATGTATGTATATAAAATACAGTCTGTCTAAAATCAGGTTAAAATCTAGAATTTAACATTATAAAAGAGCAAAAGAAAACATAAGTGAATAACAGTGTGTAAAGACATACGAGTCAGCATTCAAAAGCAAACATTGGTTATATAATAAAATATATCTTAAAATGTTGTTTAGATACTTCTTCAGCCAATATAACACAGGGTATTTTGCAATTTATATAAGGTTATTAATGTGCATATCTTATTTCATCAAGAAAAAAATAGGTGCAGCATTTTTAACTTCACATGACATGCTGCACCTGTTTGCATACCTTTCTGTCACCTCACACTGCGCTCTGATTCTTTCACTGAGGAACTAACCTAACAATAAATATGTCAGTCTAGACATATGTTATGATAACTGATGAACTTTACTTAAATAAAAAGGGCATATAAAGCAGGTAAACTCATTGTTCTCTTGCTCTGCTCAGTTATCCATCAAACAGGAAGCTCCTCCTGTTGTGCAGTGAACAGCCAGAGAGTAATTCTACAAGTTACTTTTTTATACCTCAAGCTTTTAAAACATTCTACAATTACTTTTATTGCTTAAAAAATGGCGGAATTTGAGCTTAGTCTGAAAAACAGATCTATATTAACAGAAAACTGTCAAAACCATAAAAATGTAAACTATTGAACCAGTTAGCCAATTTATGTATTAAATATGCAAATCTCTTAAAGCAACAGCATGGCAACAATGAAACTGTATGTTTGGAAAATCAAAGACTGTAAATTTCTCTAAAACATTAAATTTCTTCATGACAAAAAATGTTAAAAATGCCAAGTAAACAAGTTTTACACATTAAGTGACATATACTAGCAGACTAAACTTTATGTATGTAAATAAATTATGTTAAACAATAAATAAGACTTACATAGGATAGACCTTGCCAAACAATATGTGATATATACATATCTATCTATATATATATATATATATATATATATGTATATATATATATATATATATATATATATATATATATATATATATATATATATATATATATATATATATGTTACAAAGACATGCATCTGGAGCACTTCTCCCCGGGCCTCCACTGAAAATTGTCTCATTCCAAGTCAGACTTTCCCGGTTAACAAATGTTAAATTAAATAAATAAATAAATTATATATATATATATATATATATATATATATATATATATATATATATATATACATACAGTCCTTGTCTTAACCCAGCCACTGGGGATGCACAAGCCAGTGCATTTCTTTGTGCCAGTCCCAAGCCCGGATAAATGGGGAGGGTTGCGTCAGGAAGGGCATCTGGCATAAAACTTCACCAAAACATTTCATGCAGACACCAAGAAAAATTTTTATACCGGATCGGTCGAGGCCCGGGTTAACAACGACCGCCACCAGTGCTGTTAGCCTACAGGGTGCTGGTGGAAATTGGGCTACTGTTGGCCGAAGGAGGAGAAGAGGCAGAAGACATGGCCAAAGGCAGGAAGAGAGGAGAAAGGCTAGGACTGTGGTAGTGAGGGTCGGAACTTTGAATGTTGGCAGTATGACTGGTATAGGGAGAGAGCTAGCTGATATGATGGGCAGAAGGAAGGTTGGTATATTGTGTGTACAAGAGACCATATGGAAGGGGAGTAAGGCTAGGTGTATCGGAGGTGGGTTCAAATTGTTTTATCATGGTGTGGATGGGAGGAAAAATGGCGTAGGAGTTATTTTGAAGGAACAGTATGCTAAGAATGTTTTGGAGGTGAAAAGAGTATCGGATAGAGTGATGTTTATGAAGTTGGAAATTGATGGTGTAATGATGAATGTTGTTAGTGCGTATGCTCCATAAGTTGAGTGTGCAATGGATGAGAAAGAAAAGTTTTGGAGTGAATTGGATGAAGTGGTGATGACTGTACCCAAGGGTGAGAGAGTGGTGATTGGAGCAGATTTCAAAGGGCATGTTGGTGAAGGGAACAGAGGGGATGAGGAAGTGATGAGTAGGTATGGTGTTAAACAAAGGAATGCAGAAGGTCAGATGGTAGTGGATTTTGCGAAAAGGATGGACATGGCTGTGGTGAATACATATTTTAACAAGAGGGAGAAGCATAGGGTGACATACAAGAGTGGAGGAAGATGCACACAGGTGGATTATATCTTATGTAGGAGGGCCAATTTGAAGGAGATTGGAGACTGTAAAGTGGTGACCGGCGAAAGTGTAGTTAGGCAGCATAGGATAGTGGTTTGTAGGATGACGTTGGTTATCAAGAAGAGGAGGAGGAGTGTGAGGGCAGCACCAAGGATCAAATGCTGGAAATTGAAAAAGGGTAATTGTGAGGTGGAGTTCAGGGATGAGTTAAGGCAGGCACTGGGTGGCAATGAAGAGTGAATAGCTGGGTAACTACAGCAGAGCTAGTAAGGGAGATGGCTAGAAAGGTGCTTGGTATCACATCTGGACAGAGGAAGGATGACAAGGAGACATGGCGGTGGAATGAGGAAGTACAGGAGAGTATACAGAGAAAGAGGTTGGCAAAGAAGAAGTGGAATTGTCAGAGAGATGAAGAAGGTAGACAGGAGTATAAGGAGATGAGGTGCATGGCAAAGAGAGAGGTGGTGAAGGCTAAGGATAAGGCATATGAAGAGTTGTATGAAACGTTGGACACTAAGGAGGGAGAAAAGGACCTGTACCAATTGGCTAGACAGAGGGACTGAGCCAGGAAAGATGTGCAGCAGGTAAAGGTGATAAAGGATAATGAGGGAAACATACTCACAAGCGAGGAGTGTGTGTTGAGGAGATGGAAAGAGTACTTTGAGGGGGTTGATGAATGAAGAGAATGAGAGGGAGAGAAGGTTGGATGATGTAGGGATAGTGAATCATGAAGTACAATGGATTAGCAAGGAGTAAGTAAGGATAGCTATGAAGAGAATGAAGAATGGAAAGGCTCTTGGCCCAGATGACATACCTGTGGAAGCATGGAGGTGTTTAGGTGAAATGGCAGTGGAGTTTTTAACCAGATTGTTTAATGAAATCTTGGAAAGTGAGAGGATGCCTGAGGAATGGAGAAAAAGAGTTTTGGTACCGATTTTTAAGAATTAGGGTGATGTGCAGAGCTGTAGTAACTACAGAGGGATTAAATTGATCAGTCACAGCATGAAGTTATGGGAAAGAGTAGTGGAAGCAAGGTTAATAAGGGACATGATGATTAGTGATCAGCAGTATGGTTTCATGCCAGGAAAGAGCACTACAGATGCGATCTTTGCTCTGAGAGTGTTGATGGAGAAGTACAGAGAATGTCAGAAGGAGTTGCATTGTGTTTTTGTAGACTTAGAGAAAGCATATGACAGGGTGCCTAGAGAGGAGTTGTGGTATTGTATGAGGAAGTCAGGAGTGTCCAAAAAGTATGTAAGAGTGGTACAGGATATGTACGAGGGTAGTGTGACAGCGGTGAGGTCTGCGGTGGGAGTGACGGATGCATTTAAGGTGGAGGTGGGGTTACATCAAGGATCAGCTCTGAGCCCTTTCTTATTTGCAATGGTGATGGACAGGTTGACAGACGAGATCAGACAGGAGTCCCCATGGACTATGATGTTTGCAGATGACATTGTGATCTGTAGTGAGAGTAGGGAACAGGTGGAGGAGACCCTGGAGAGATGGAGATATGCTCTAGAGAGAAGAGGAATGAAGGTCAGCAGGACTAAGACAGAATATATGTGTGTGAATGAGAGGGAAGATAGAGGAATGGTGAGGATGCAAGGAGTAGAGGTGGCGAAGGTGGATGAGTTTAAATACTTGGGGTCAATAATTCAGTGTAACGGTGAGTGTGGAAGAGAGGTGAAGAAGAGAGTACAGGCAGGATGGAGTGGGTGGAGAAGTGTGTCAGGAGTGATTTGTAACAGACGAGTACCTGTAAGAGTGAAAGGGAAGGTCTACAAGAGGGTAGTGGGACCAGCTATGTTATATGGGTTGGAGACAGTGGCATTGACAAAAAGGCAGGAGTTTGAGCTGGATGTGGCAGAATTAAAGATGTTAAGATTTGCACTGGGTGTGTCGAGGGTGGACAGGATTAGGAATAAGTATATTAGAGGGTCAGCCCAGGTTGGAAGGTTTGGAGACAAAGCCAGAGAGGCACGATTACGTTGGTTTGGACATGTGCTGAGGAGGGATGCTGAGTATATTGGGAAAAAGATGCTAAGGATGAAGCTACCAGGTAACAGGAAAAGAGGAAGGCCTAAGATAAGGTTTATGGATGTGGTGAGAGAGGACATGCAGGTGGTTGGTGTGACAGAGCAAGATGCAGAGGACAGGAAGAAATGGAAACAGGTGATCTGCTGTGGTGAACCCTAACGGGAACAGCCAAAAGGAGATGATGATGATATACAGACCTTGTCTTGCAGAATAAAGAGCACAGTTTAAAAAGCTGTATTGTAGTTAAAGTGACCAATTAAAACAATAGTACTTATTCTCAAGACCTGTATTTTAAATCCTTTGCAGGAAATGGATAATAATAAATATAATAATAATAATAATGATAATAATTATTATTATTATTATTATTATTATTATTATAATGCCACACTGAAGTCCAGAAAGATATAGTCTTACATGAAGTTTGAATATCTACTATATACTACTGAATAGGTAAAATTTATTCTTTGTTTAGATAAATACACTAGTCCACTGTATTTATGTTCCATTTCACAAATCTTTTTGCTTTTGTTAGAATAAACAGACTTCCATCTAGGTATCTCTGCTTGTCACTTTAGGCTTGCATGGCTCTAGCCCACTTCTTCCTGAAGGTTGCCAATCTTTTTATTTTAAGAAAGGAAAGGCTGTTTTTAAAGAGTCAAAAGTAATTGTTCTCTCTCAAGAAATATTCTTAATCTTACTGAAAATAAAATGTGACACTTAATACCACATTTTAAGCATGCTTTCCTTTTCTGTTACTTTTTGTCAATAGTCAATACGAAATCTGATTCCAGAACTATCAGTTTTCAGAAGAGGATCTGCCCAAGCACTACCAGTAATCGGTTCTTTACCCAAATGTGAGATGCATTTGGCAACTGCAGACACTGAATGGAGTCTTTCTTTAGCTTGTGTTTTTTGTGAGAGCTATGAGCTCTGTATATGGCAAACCTTTTTGAATTTTTAACACTTCTGAAATCCAGCTGGTGAGGAAAGTAGTATATTTTCTTCTTCCATTTTCTTAGGCCCACCAAAATATCCTCACATATTTCTTAGGTTTTCTAAGTCATCCACTTCATCCAGTAACCAGTTATTTTGTTTCTAGCAAAAATTCATTGTGATTTTCATTCTTGCCCAGTCATCCCTTGATGTCAATTAAACTTGTTTCAACACTGTATTCATGAGCAATTTTATGTTGTAGGATCTTAGTTTTGAAATTGCAGAATATATACTGTCATTCTCTTGTAGCCTATTCACTTTTTTAGCCATATTGGCTATTTTAAGGGTACTTATTGTATAGGTGATAATATCTTCTGGAAATCCTTTGTTGGAGAGATGGTCTCTTGCCCAGTAGTTTTGGAAAACAACATATTTCATGTGTTTTATTGATATATAGTCTGAGAGGATATTTTTAATAATTATTTTTTTACTAATATAGTCCTTCCGCGGTGGTGCAGCGGTAGCGTTATTGCCTCACAGCAAGAGGTTTTCCCGTTCGATTCTCGTCTGGAGTGCGGGGAGTGCCTTCTGTGTGGAGTCTGCATGTCCTCCCCATGGTTGGGTGGGTGTTCGAAAGACATGCATAAATGGGTGTGCCTTCTTTGAAGGTTGAACGTTGAGCTGGCACCTCGGAATTCGTGAAAATCTACTGCCAATCATTAGCAGACCGTTGTTCCGCTGTGGCGGCCCCTAACCGGGAAAAGCCAAAAGACAACAATAACATTTTTTTACTAATATAATTTGATCCTTAGAAAAATATAAATTTTACTTTACTTATGGCACTGACTGGATCCTGTCAAAACCTTTCTAGCAACAAAGCAATTAAAATCTGCATTCAAGCCACCATCCTGGTTATGACTTCACTTTTGGCATTTATGATGATCATAGGGATGCACAGTAATGACACAGACACTAGAAACAAGTTAGTTACTGACCTCCATACTTGTGATTGGTAACTGAAATGAGACCACATAACCTGCACTTATCCTTAACAATGTGCCAGTCTATTAAACTATTACTATGTGTAGGGACCTCTCCAAGGAACCAAAAACAAGCTGTTGTAACACTAGTTATGAAAAAGAGTGAGCTAAACTAAAACAAGGACATAGCAATTATTTTGTGGGATTCAGATCATAGGCCACAGGACACCTGGCCGTAGCACCTTCTGCCAAGTGTTGTAGTCAATGAATGTGGTAGGTTGCAAAGTTAAATACTACAAGAAAACACAGGGGCAGAAGCAACAGAAACACAAGTTCAATGCAGAACTCTCATTTATGAGGCATGTCACAGTCACCGCGCAACAGTATACTAAGCAAAGCAATGGAGCATTTTCAAATGCATTACTCACCTTGGGTTTATGTCAGTCTATCAAAGGCAGTTTCTGTGATGACCCACCACTGGACCAGTAATCAATGACCCTCAATCTTCACCACTGGCAACAATGGAGGACGTACACTGGGAGGATAATAAGTACATGCACATAGTATTTCCAGATGCAGTTCTTTGCATCAAGTGCAATTTCCCTTAAGAGCACACAGAGACCACATTCAGTCCAGGGCTGGTTTCTCCCTCTTTCTCAAGATCCCCAGTAAGATTCCCCACTGGCACAGCTATTGAGTTGAGATTTCAGCTGACTGGCTAAGCCAAGACCTCCATCACCCTCTCTGTCCAACCAGTGCTTCGTGTCCCTGTCCAAGTAGCTGACACACAAGCTTTTTGAGGTTTGATTTACACACACACACCTGGGAAAGGCTGGCAGAGGTTTACTAGCTATGCCCCCTTTTGCCCAGACTATAAGTTAGTTATCACTGCCCACCAGCCAACTCCTTATCATCTACTTTAAGGCCCTTAACAAAGGGTGTCCAATCTTACTGTGTAATATTAATATTAATACAAATGGTAGTTTGACCAAGAGCAAGGCTATTAGGAGTGGCCCACACAGTGTCACCAAATAAATATGCAAGTACTCTCAAAAATTAAATATCTGTACACAGATCAGCCACAATGAAAGTTTTAAATATATTTAATAATAAATAATAAAGGAACAAGACAATACTAAATAAATATTCAGAGTAACATCAGAGTTCAAAATCATAGGATATATTTACAACATTGCAGGACAGTGTCAAATAAAGAAAGAAAAACATCTAAACTTCTTCTTCTTTTGACTTTTCCCAGTTAGGGGTCGCCACATCGAATCACCTGTCCCCTCATGATTGGCAGTCAAGTTTTTATGGTGTTGAGTTGCTGAGATAGCTTGCAGAATAACATCTTTTCTTGTCATCGGACTCCATTCTAGGTGAAACCACCACTGCTGGAAGCTGCCAGTATTTAGCATTTACCTGTGAAAATACATAGACCTCAGATCTTTGGCAGATGCTGGAAATCAGAAAAGAATTACATGCATCCACATTTCAAGACTAGTAATTATTTCACCCAAAAAGACATTACAGAGAGCTCCCTAGTACATACATTATGTTTCCACTCTAGCCTATAAAGCAATTTAATTTCAGCTATTTTTCTGAAGTTAACCTCCTGTATTCCAGTTTTCACTGTTAAAATATATACAGTACATTTAAACAGTTCCAATAGTGCATGTACATTTCTGTTCTCTTCCAGCAGAGCTCACTGTGGTTACGTTTTAAGCACAAGCCCTTTATAAAATACCTTAACACATATGTCTGTACAAACCAATTTGATATACACACAACATACACTTCTAATACAGTTGTAACACAAGCATCTTATATAGATCATGTTGATATTCACAAATGATATATAATTATTTACAAAATTACAGATAGCTATGCTGGCAGTATCTCCCCTTGTCACAGTTCTGATGAACACAAATAAATCAAAATCACTTTGCTGAAACCACCTTCACCAAACATTGAAACAATTTTTTTGTAGGGGTAAACACCCCTGCACCCCCATGTAGGGGTCCCTCCCACACCCAGTGAAATGATATATATATACCAACTTCTAGGTCACGCAACAGTGGAGAAAAAAGCGATCTCCACTTTCATTGAAGGTGGTTTTGGTGAGCTGTCTTTGATTTCTTTGCATTTGCTGAAATTGCTTTCTACAGACTACCATGCTCCTATTCACCTTGTGGCATATCCACACTGTGAGTGACAGCACAGGTGTGCTGTTTAGTGCTTTGCACTGCTGCTGTATGAACCGTAATCATATTGCACTGCATGGCCTTCTAACATAATGATATCCACTGCCTGCAGCTTGAAATGCTACACTTTTCTTTGAAAAGGAAAATGTCAGATAGTCATTATTTCTTGGTTGTTGGTTTTACCCAGTTTATGAATCAAGTTATGGAGTAATGTCTGAATGGAGGCTGTGTGTGATTGAGTAACTTATTATACCAAATTTATGAATCAGGTTACACGGTAATGTCTAAATGGTGAGTGAGTGAGTGAGTGAGTGTGTGTGTGTGTGTGTGTGTGTGTGTGTGTGTGTGTGTGTGTGTGTGTGTGTGTGTGTGTGTGCGTGTGTGTGTGTTTGTGTGTAAGTGACCACACAGCAGTCATACTACTTGTTTCTCCAGCTCATGGCTACAAAGCAAAGAATGCTGCTTTAAAACATTTTAGTTTCCTTTCTGATCTTATATTAAATATTAGTTGCACCCAGATTAAAGGGAGAACAATGCATATAATTGCATAAAATGGGCTGTCTACCCTCTATCTCCCCGTTCTTATGTTAGAAATTTATTCACACAGTTAAACAGTGTCACAACACTTTACGTTCTACCATTGTGTACATCAGGGTTAATTTTCTGTGATATCTCACTGCCATTCTTCATTGTGGGATACAGCTAGTGACTATGTAAGTCACACATTAGTTGCCTACTTTATGGAGGAAGTACGACTAAACCAGTCCAGTTTCTAACTACTGCATGCAGTTTTAGTTCTCATTCAGCTCTTACCAGATTCCACACTGAACGGTTTTGCACCCCTTAAGTGAAAGTTATAAATAGGCTACTTGTTTCACAGCCAATGCAGATCTTAAACTTATAAGGTGGAATTGTAAATGTGCATATTTACTATGGGACCACATCAGTCCTATTCTGTTACACAGCAGAATTCTTAGAGTTAAATGTCTTGGGTCCTGACACTTTTTGGTATTCTGGTGCCAATATCAATTTCAGATTTTGAACTTGTAACCCTTACTAAACCTTGCTTGACCAAGCCTCTGAATCTGCAGGCATTGAAACTAGGCAAGGGTGTAGTCAGGCATATGCTTTGTACTCTAGTGAGTACATTTTTTTTCTGAGCATTACATCAACACGGCTTTTTTCAGGTCATAACTGTCTAAATGAATGCCTTTAGCAACAGGTGCAATATTGCTTATCTAAAAAAAAATATTCTAATAGTTTTAGGGGGAAAAGTTGAAAATGTTGCTTACATTTACTACATGCTTGGGGGGAGCATTTTGAGAAATGTGTCCATTTTAAGTAACCTGTGTCCCAAGGGGGTAGCACTAAGATCTTGTGAGTACAAAATGTAATTTGCTAGCTATACCCATGAAAATAGGTACAAAAGCTCCTGAGAAGTGGGTTTATCCAGCCAAGAATCTGGGAATAATTGAATACCAAATACCACATCACTCTTCCCATTTCTAGTAGGATTGAAGTTTAAAAAAATGATGTAAATCTGTGAATATATTATCAAAAATGCAGTGCACAATTTGTTGATTTAAATGAATGACATTTCAAAAATGTACCTCACAAAGTTATTTATTTTTGCTTCTGAAAAAGGAGTATGTAAGATGCGTATCCTCCTTGAAATTATTTGTACCACTAGTATATTGATAATCTAGTCCCGTGTCCTGTGTACTAAATAGCTTCAAAATAATGAGACAGTTCAGAGAATTATATGGAGTAAATTAAGCATGGAAATATGGGCATGGGTACATTATGTGACAAGATAAATGATGCCCCAAAACAGGTAAGTATCTCTAAAACAGGTAGAGTTGAAAGGTCTGTGCTTGACATACCATTACATTACCATGAAATGAACTACTGATAAGCCTAGGAATATTAGTGAATATACTTCTTTTATTATAAAATCCATAATGGCACTAGGAGTAACACAAATTTAAAAAGCTGTTTGATTACTAAAAGCAGACATAGAATATGGGGCCAGATTCCAAAACAAAGCTGCAGACAGTGCAACACTTTGAAGAATGAGTTCAGTACACCAGCTGCAGATGTGATTATAGAACACACTCTGGAATCAGTTTCAGTAATTATCTACTCAGCGTAGGATAATTACAGAATCAGCGCATGCCCATTGGATTCCAAAACACAGCATGTGCACCTAAAGCAATTTAAGGGCAATGAAGTACTTTGCCGACTACATTTTCAAAACCCTTGACGAATGCCATATTGCTACCCAACAAAAGGAAGTTATCTCAGATGGAAACCTGCAGAATCTATAATATTACTGAAAAATAAAAACAGAATCCAACTGTCAGTGAATGAAATACGAAGTTCAAAACCAAAGGATCAGAGTAGTAGGACCAAGGAACGCTGGAGTCAAATATAAGCCGCAAGACAACTTCAAACTTTATTAAAGTAAAGCGCTTTTCATCTGCGTGGTACGCAGACTTCTTCAGACAATAGTAAATTGCAAGGGAAAGCTTTTATACTATTCAATAATCTTAAATGACATTCAATCAAATCAATCAAACAATTAAATACATTCCAAGTTAAAAAATACATTTAAAGTTAAAATATGAAATGGGTGTAAATGCACTCAAAGGTATATCCTAACCCCACTAAGCCTGCCTAATCCTACAGAATAAAATACAATTACAAGTACAAGTATTAAAATACATTAAAAAGTATATATATTAAAACATTAAACAAGTATGGAACTATACCCAAGTATGAGAGGTAAGTAAAAAATATATAAAATATATATAGATCTAATAAATGTGTTAGTGTAACAATGTGTCTTAACAGACGTAGTAGAACTCTTTAAACTGGATATTCAAGTTTTCACTTGAATTATAAGTTCAAAATTCAAATTCTTATCTGCTACGTATTTGGAATAACAAAATATAAAAAAATATAAAAAATATAAAAACTAGAAGTGCAAGAACTAAATCAAACACTATCATAAAGGCTCTATCTTAGAAGGTTCCTCAATTTTAACAAACAGCTAATGGAACAACTATCATTTAGACCGGGAAATGAATGAAATACAACAGGCTGTGGCACCGTAAACCATACAGGAAAATATAGCAATATATCCCAGAAGGGAGCCATTTAGACATAGAGCCAGACTACAACTAATCCAAGTGTCACAGCAGGAAGTAATTGACAGGTCCTGCTTAGACAGACAGCTAGTGCAGGCTGTGTATATCATGTCCACCCCATACATATCTGTGCATACATTGCAAGGCAACTCTATACCTGTCGAAACCAAATTCTGCCTGAGCTTAGGTATACTAGTGTATGGGACATTCCAACAGCATACGGGAGATGCCATATGAATGCCCCAGATAGCTGCCAGTCACATCCTCACACAATTCCTGGCAGCAATGTGTAATAATGTATGCAGATGAATATATCCACTTCCCATCTACACTCATGGATCGGCGAAATGTCATGCACCAGTTCTACAACATTACCAAGTTCCCCCATGTCCTTGGTGCAATAGAATATGCCCACTTCCCTATTAAAACCCCTGTGTAACTCAAAGCAGACAAATACATAAATAGAAAGGGATGGCCATCGCTGAACTGTCAGGTGATGTGCTCAGCAGATGACAACATAATAAATATCATGGTAAAACACACCCTGGTAGTGTTCACAATGCTGCTATATGGGGGGAAGTGGTCTGAGGATTGCTTTTCAACATGACAAAATAACTGATGGACTACTCCTGGGTAAGTACAGGAACTCAGCTTGGATGAAATCAGAATACACCTCTGTCAACAGTTTGTATGATGACAATATATGATTTATCTCCCCCTACCAATAGGTGACTATGGTTATCCACTCGAGCCATGCCTAATGATGCCATACAGAACACTATCCAACCCTGCAGTGGAAGCATACAATAGAGCACATGCTACGACAAGAAACACCACTGAGCACGCGGCAAAGATGATTATTATGTGCATGATGCTACACAGCATGTTAATGACTGCACATAGTGGTTTGCCTGCCACAAGTGTGGGTGACCTACCCCAAGAACCCCAGATGTCTAAGATGACATGTCACAGCTGTCAGAGGAGGATCAAGAGGACATGGGGGAGAAGAAGCAGACGTGAGCAATGAAAGATACAACCAAAAGTCCTAGCTCAGGCAACACAGCAATGTCTGACATACACTTCTGAGTCACAACAAGCCACACGTACAGAAGTGCACAAAGTAAACACTGATATCCATGTATTGCCTCACAGCAGCAACATTGATTGTATCTAATGGAAATGACCCACTACATGTACACATTGAGCACCATACATAACATAATCATAACATACAACAGTATGAACATATGCAAAACAATAATGAGAGGAACCATCGAATCAGGCCACAAGTGACACAGGTATGTATACAGAGTCATAGCGGTGAGGGTGTGAATGGCAATCAACAAGGAGATTGTAATGTAATCCCTATCCCTATCTGCCCACTATCAAATCATGCAAACATGAAAACAAGTTGTCAAATATTGCATTACTGTCTTCACTATAAACGTGTGTTGATGTAAAAGAGGTATAATTATCAACAAGGGAACGTAGTCACCTAGATCAGTGAAAATAACAGAATCCCGTGGCATCAGACCTCACAACAACCACATACAGATGAAATTGTCAGTGGTTTGCACAGCGTTCATCCTCACCATGAGATCAGAATGACACTACAGGACACACATTGGATCAACTGTTAGTGTTAGTTTAATGCAGTCTAGGATGCCCACGCTGGTGGCTCATACTGCATTCCTGGCTGTCCCTGCCATGTGTAGAAACACTTGGCCCACATTGCTGTACTGAGGAGCTTGATGTGGTAACAACAGCATGTGGAGACATACTGTGGGAAGGAACATGACTGTGACTTGACTGTCTGATTGTGGCACAGGTTAATAATCAAGAACCACCAAAATCAAAATAACTTAATAATATTCTAAAGCAAGGGAGCTGTTTTATAGCGTCACAGCCCTCAATGTGAGAACACTGGATATATGGGTCTATATTAGATCAGCAAATGCTTAAACAAGCGAACGCTGATTGATTGACCTTATTTAAGCGAATGGTCAAAATATCGAAGCAACAGAAACCCAAATTTTTTCCTAGGGAAATAATTCAGTTATCCATTTCTGTTGCTTTGTTATTTTCAGTGCTGTGGTGGAAAGTTATGGGTCGGATTCAGGTAAGTGTACGATTCTGTGGATGTGAGTGTTAGGGTGGGTTAGGTGAGTTAGGGTTAGGGCACGGGTTAGATATGTGTGCGATTGTGTAGACGTGAAGGTTAGGGTTCATTTAGGTGAGTTAAGGTTAGAGAGTGGGTGAGGTGAGTGTGCGATAGTGATGGATCTTAGGGTTAGGGTTTGGGTTAAAGTAAGTGGATAGTTAGTGATGTGTGCATAGTTTAGTGTAGGGTTGGGTGTCAAATTTTAAGTGTATGTGTGTGGATTTCTGTTTGTTTGGTGTGCTTGTGTTGTGTGTATGTGTTTTGGATCAGCAATTTTTTTCCCTAGGAAAAATATCGCTGATATGACAGTTCAAGATTGTAAGCTTTCGCTTACATAAGGTCGATCAATCAGTGTTCGTTTGTTTAAGCATTCGCTGATCTAATATAGACCCAGATATACTTATGTTATCATTTAACCCCGGGGCTCTACCTGCATCCAATCTAAGTTGTCAAAGGAACTCTCAGTATTCCAACATTGCCTTCCAGTGGCTGCCCCTAGGATAATGTAAAACTTGTTCTACAATAAAGAAAATAAACTTACTATTAGTACATTCGTTGGAATGTCTGTATAATGCGTTTGAGTCTTTGCAGTGCTTCAAATTGTATATATGCTCATACACTCGTTTCCTAAAAATCCTTTCAGTTTTCCCAATGTAAAAACTTGTACAGGAGATACATTTCACTAAATAAACTATCCCCTTGCTACCACAATTAAAGTGTCCATTTGATTTAATAGCTGTGTCCCTAGCCTCTATGTATAGTTCACTAGTATTAGGCATATGTAAACACTGATTACAATAGTTGCAGTGCTGGAATACCGAGAGTTGCTTTGGCAACTTAGATTGGATGTAGGTAGTGTCCCGGGGTTAAATGATAACATAAGTATATCCAGTGTTCTCAAACTGAGGGCTGTGAAGCTATAAAACGGCTCCATTGCTTTAGAATATTATTAAGTTAATTTGATTTTGGTGGTTCTTGATATTAACCTGTGTGTATAAAGTTTTTATTCATTTTTTTGTTAAAGATGAACATTATAATGTTTTTAACAGAGCATTTCAGGGTTGGGCTATTTGACATCCTGTGAAGTTTGTAATTGTTTGTGATGATGTAACTGCTGATTGGTTATGGGGGCTTTAAATATTGATGAAATGAATTGAAACTTTGTTCTGATGAAGTGTGATATCATTCAGACAAAAGCGCTTAACATGTTTTCTTCCATGTCAGTGGCCACACCCTGATCCACACAGCTGTCATTATCTGGGCCAGATGATATCATCGAATCTGCGTTCTGTGTGCCGCAGGCCATGCTTGCACAGTGAGGCACATCACATCTCACCTTGGGATCAGGGGATGAGCTACTGGAGGTGGTAGGCAGTGGATGTGCTACAAGAAGAGAGGGAGGGAGGACACAGGTTAGATACACTGATAATAAATTACATGGTGCAGCTCAGTATGGACATATGGGGTGACTATATGACTACATTGTTGGTGAGGCTAAAGACTTACCAGGAGGTCATGTTTGGGCATGGCTCACAGAACCTATATAACAGGGAGAAGACATTTGCATTACATTTGCAACATATATGACATATATGATAAATAACAAAATAAGACACACCTGACATGTCCTGGCGGAAATCCATTGCTGGAGGTGAGAGCTGAAATGCAACTGTCTTACTGAAAAAAGTCATCCTGACAGAATTAGGAAGCACATACTCACCATCATGTACCATTCCAATAGAGATATAACACACATTAGGTAATATATACAATTACGGGTTGGTCGAGGCTGATGTGCAGATGGCAGTTGTCCTGTGCAGGTGTAGAAGGACACAGTATTAATGGAGGACAATGATAGGAGTTTCATGACTAACATGTATGAAACAGTGGAAATGTCATACCAGTTACAGCCTCTCTGTGATGCATTTTTCATCTGTTGTATTATGGATTCTGTAGTAGGAAAATAAAGCTCAGCATGTTGGTATGTAACACAGTCATGAATGCAGACGATGACATATATCCCACATTAACAGGATGTGGAGATACTCACTTGACATATGGTACACATGTTTTCCAGATGTACCTGTGTATGGAAAACAGTGACATGAATATCATGGCCCTCTTCAAGAGAAATCTTGATGAGTGGTTGGGAAATAGAAAATTCACCCCAGGGATCACTCCAGTGGCTCTACTCGGTAGAGGCACTGGGAACTAAGGTCGGGTGGCATGATGCCAGGGTAATCCTATGGGCTAGGCTTGTAAAGGCTCCAGGACCATTAGCCTAGTACACAGCTATGAACCTATGAACCTATACTTCACAGATATGATACCCGGTGCTGCAGCCTATAAACATGGTGGAAAAACACACCTGGTCTGTCTATAGGTGCACCTGCATGCCCCATGTCTCCTGATGATGTATCTGTAGGTAGCAATGGTATGGATACATCAGTATCACAGTATATACCACTGTCACAACAGTTGGCAGAGGCAATAGCAGCTATTAGTCACAGTAACAGTATCTCAAGACACTCACCTGATGTGTTGCTGCTGTGTAGATGTGGATAGACTTGTGCAATTGAATAAAGATGACCTTACACATGTTTCTGGAAGTGTTATGTATGTACTGCATTTGTACAATAACATGCCATTACACTTATGTTGTGTATCATCAGCATGTGTGCTCCTATGTTCATGGTGCAGTTCTGCTGCTGGAACACAAAAATAACATTACATGAACATGCATGAAACAATGATAAGCAATGACGTAGTGTATATGCAACAATGTTCAGAAAAGTATGACATACATACAGTTCATGGAAAACCTACTTCTATACGTCCATTGAGTATATAGTGATCCAGTCCTTGAGCAAGGGTGCCTGTATGGTTACCTTATTTCCTTGGCTGTCCTTGATAATTAGCTAGGTTTAGCAGAGTCCCTTGAATTTTCCCTTGCTACTTTAAATTTCAATTGAAGGTTTCCCTCCCTTCCCCCACCCCCAAGTGATTGCTCAGGTACAACACACCAAAGGTTTTAAAAACCCTGGATGCCATATTTGCTCTCTTTGCAGCTGAAAGCCCTCCAGGTGTAGCATCTCTAGTGATAGTATTATTTTTCTTTTTTTCAGTGTTGTAGTCCACACTGTAAACTCACTGTCCCTGCATAGAGTAGTACAGTATTTTTTCTCTAAGGTAACTTTCCAGTTATTTTTTATTTTTGCTGGTATACTTTATATTTGGATATTAGAAGCTTATGTTTTTGTTTTTGCTTGCTCCCAATTTCAGTAAGCCTGATTCAGAGTTCCTCTAAATGATAGTTTAGACTGCTTTATAATGTCACAGTACTGCTAGCTTAAAAGTGATTCCAATAGCTTCTTTCAAAAATAAGGGCATGAATATAAGCTACTTTATTAATTGTGTCTTCATGTAAAGCTTTTTTGTTTGTTTAATTGTCATAACTACCTGCTATGTGCAAACTCTTTTTTCTCTCCTCCACATTTGTATCTCTTTCTCCCTAAAGTATCCTGTTCCCCATTGCGTGTTCCTGATCTAGTCTCTAAGAACCTACCTACCTGGTGACAAAGGACCCTATCAAAATACCTGCGGTCTCATCTAACAGCCTTATTTTCCCTGCACCCTCTCTCAAGGAAGCAAGAAAGTATGTGGTTGTCTAAGTCCTGCTTGTAAAGCTGACTACCGTCTATTATTGCTTCAGAGTTTCTAAAGTACGCTACGAGCCTGAACAGCCAGAAGCCTTTACCCCCCTCCTATCTACCCTGTATCCAACAAACATCTTCTACTTTATAATAACCCCCTTTACTAGCTATCACTCCTTCCCTAGTTCTAAACCAGCTAGCTTCCTTACATACTTACATGCAATACTAGATCACCTTTATCCCATGCTTTATCTCCTGCTTATCCCTCTGTATTTCTTCTTTAATTCCACTACATCTCAAGTCCTAGACTTGCTCTTATTTTCTCACTTACCCTTTACTTCACTGCCTACACCCACCTGTTTTTTTTTTTCTCATAGACTTCTGTTTTATCTCTGATCTTTCCCACGCCTGACTTCCCTAACTTTCCTTCAGTTACTAGCATTGCTGATAGTTTCTTCTCCAGCTTCTCCTTCACTTGTCTCTACCCACTCCGTTCACCCTGTGGGCTCACTCCGGTCCCCTACCCTACCCCCAAATTCCACCCACCCCCAGAGGTCCTACTCTTATACCATCTAACCACACCCCATCCCTCTTCCACCAATCACAAACCCTTCACCATTGGCCACTTAACTCCAATTCCCTCCTTTCACTTACCACTCCCTATCTCTCCCATCACACCCTCCACCTATTCCTTTCCACACCTAGTGTACCTCTGAGCCTATAACAGCAACCTAACAACTTACCCTTCCAGATGTATAAGCTACCCACCCCAGCCCTCTTACAGAGGTTACTCATACTTACACTTCTACCACTTCTAATTTTAGCTTATCTGCTAACCTCCTATGAACACCCACTATATCCACACCTTCTCTACCTCAATAAGCTATCTACATCTCATTCTCTACCTATTTTCACTAACCATGTTAACATAACATCTACACCCAGCTATCTACTAGCAAAATACCATAGGATAGCCCACATTAGATATTACTCTCCCAATCCCAGAAAATATCTACCGCTATATAGTAAATTCCCAAATCCTAGACTTCAAACACTACTATTCTCTTTAAAAGATGGAGACATTCACCCAAACCCAGACCCAACAACTGCTACTACCACTCAACTCCTCAACTCCATCCCCTCTACTATCCATTCCCTTATCAAACCACCTAACTCACTCTTATTAGCTCACCTCAGCATACATAGCATTAATAACAAAGTTGCACAACTCCATGCTCTCTTGAAAGTCTACTCCTTTGACATTCTTTGTTTAACAGAAACTTGGTTAAAACCTGTAACAAAAGACAATGAAGTCATCCCACCCGGTTATAATATTTTGCGACTTGACCGTGCAACCAAAAAGGGTGGTGGTATAGCTATCCTATTTAAATCTGGGTTACAGATTACTACCTACGACTATAAACCACCTCAAGACTCCAATGCTGAAATTCTTATTACCAAGCTTCAACTTAACACATTCAAATCCATCTGTATTATCTGTATCTATCTTCCTCCTGGTAATAACATTGCCACCATAGAAAATATCCTTTGTTGGTTATCCCAAAATTTACCCCAAGAAACCATAATCCTAGGTGATTTTAACATTGATTGGAAGTGTTGTAGCAGTAGCCACCCTACCAGCCATATTAACCTTTTTGTTTTTTCTCAAACCATTACCTCCCCTACCAGGATAAACAAGCCTAATAAGAAAAAAAGTACCTTAGATTGGATTCTCATAAATAATCATCCCCAGACATATGAAGCTGGAACCCTCCCTGATGATGTAAGTGACCACTCACTAACCTACATCATCAGGCTTAAATCCAATCTACCTAATCCAACCATATCTAGGACAATTAGAACCAATAAAATCTTTAACCCTGATCTCTTCCAGAGAGAAATAAGAGCATGTAACTGGTCTCCCTTAAAATACCTCACACTGGAGGAAGCTGTTAATTACTTTAATTCTAACTTCCTAGCCATACTAGACCACCATGCACCAACGCACTCTATTAGAATGATAACTAAATCTGCCCCATGACTTTCAAAAGAAACCAGGCAAAAAATCCATCTCAGAAATAAATCCTGGAATAAATCTCGTTTAACTAAAAACCAAGTAGACCAACAAAACTTCAGACAGCTGAGAAATGAAACTAAAAAAGCTATACTGTCTGACAAAAGAAACTACTACCTACAATTCCAGCAGATTCACCATAATAAACCACAAAAGTTCTGGGTGAGTATTAATCAATTATTACACCCAGGTCAATCCATCACACCAAACCCACAAGGCACAGACCAGGAGAATCCCAAGCAGACTGCTAATGCCTTTAATACCTTTTTCACTTAGGCCATTTAAACTCTTGCCAGTCAGTTATCTATTCAGAACTTAACTATATCCAACTTTAACTCTAACCCATCCCCTCCATTTCTCTTCCATCCAGTCCCAACAACATATATTCTTATCCTTATCCAAAAATTTAAACCGTGCACTCCTTCAGCAGACCAACTACCCACTGAATATCTACAAAAAGCAGCCAAATCCATCACCTATCCCATTTCCATTCTCATCAATCGAACCATCAGTGAAGGACACATCCCTAAAATCTGGAAAGTATCTCATATTATCCCCCTTCACAAGGGTGGGAACTCTACTGAACTCTCCAATTACCGTCCCATAGCCCTACTTTCTCCATTAAAAGATCATGGGAAAATGCATCCACAGACAATTGCTAGACCACCTAATCCAAAATAACTTACTTTTAAACTCTCACCATGGTTTCAGACCTTCCCACAGCACTGCTACTGCCCTCCTTTCCTTTACTGGCTGTATTAAGAAAAAACGTAATCTCAATATGCTTTCCTCTGCACTGTCTATAGATCTGTCTAAGGCATTTGATATGGTAAATCACCAGATACTTATAAATATCGTCAAATCCCTGTCACTAGATGCACTAGCTATAAAATGGTTCCAGTTCTACTTAGATAACAGACAACAGGCTGTACTTTGGCATAACATTCTATCTACCCATCTGCCCGTTAACATTGGTGTTCTTCAACCGTCCATATTAGGACCTCTCCTGTTTTCTATATTTATCAATGACCTTCACCTAGCATTCCCCCAAGCTATATGCATACAATATGCAGATGATTCCACACTTATATGCTCAGCCACATTTATATCTAAACTTCACTCCCTTACCCAAAATGTGTTTAACACAGTTGAACAATGGTTTACACAGCGCTGTCTCCTTCTGAACCCCCAAAAAACTAAACTCCTCCTTTTTACTCCTACTTGTAAGTCCCCCCCCAATAGACTTCACAGTAACATCCAGTAATGGTATTCTCATATCCCCAGATCCAACTACCAAACTACTAGGTATCACTATAGATAACAACCTTAACTTCGACACCCATATTAACAATACTCTAAAATCTGTTAATAGAAAACTAGGCTCTCTCTACAGGATCAAACCCTTCCTCTCTCCTGCAGCTAGAATAACTATTGCTCACACCCATCCAATTTCTACTCTCTCTATGCCTCACCCATATATACTAATCTCTCTAAAAACAACCTTAATAAAATGGAAAACTCCTTCAATAACATAGCCAGATTTGCTACAGGTAACCTTTTCAGAACCTACCACTGTTTTAATCTAAAGCAGCTAGGATGGCTTGAATTACAAAATCAGCTTAAATTCCACCAACTGACCATTGCCCATAAAACCCTTTACCAACCTACCAATACCCCTATACTATCTACCCTCATTACCTCCTACAACAATCAAAAGACCTTACGATCATCACATAAACCTCTTGTAAATATTTGGATTGTTTGTTTTCAAACTTTTTTACTTGTGAGCAGCTATTTTTGTGGATATTACACGTTAAATAAAGAAACAAAGGAATTGGCAAGGTATCCGGGTCCTGGTGATTTCTTCGGTCGTGAGCTTTTGGTTTTTTGCTGCATTTGTTCCTGGTTTTAAAGAATTTGTGGTATTTGTAAATCAAACAACAGGGCTGGGGACTCTCTTTTCCCTAATACTGTTGGAAAATCCTGGAACCTTCTTCCTAACGAACTTACCTCTCTTCCCTCTATATCATTCTTTAAAACCAAATTGAAACTTTTCCTCAGAACACACTGGTTGTGCCCCTGTACTAAACCTGACTGATCAACTAGCTCTTCTTACTTGGTTCAACTTACCCTCCTCTTCTCAGTAATCAAGTTCATTTTCTTAATAACAACTTACCTTGTCCTTCTATACTATTACTTACATCTTCAGAATCTCATTAAGGAGACTACTTTTACTAATATATTGTATAATTTCAGCTCCTACTTTTTCTTTATGACTACTTGTATACTAATATAGTGTATAATTCAGCCGCCATCTTTTTCTTTATGATGTATTGTAACTACATTTTGTATTGTACTAATTGTATCTGTATATTTTGCACTATGTTATGAATGAATGACCTCTTTGATTATTCTCTGTACTGCACCTGCAATGCTCATTATATACATTATTTTTTGTATATGTGATTTTGTTTGGTTCCTCAGAGCTTATCTCCCTGGGCCTCTACTGAAAATGGACATATATCCAGTTAGACTAGCCCGGTCAACAAATTTAAAATAAATACATTTGAAGCTACCTATACATAGTTTATGAGGTTCCTTATCATTCAAGGTTTTGGAATCCTATTTGGGCAAGTCTACATAAGTTCAAGAAATCTGGTGCATTAAGCAATATCTCCATGTAATGGGAAGGTGCTCCATGCAAATACCCAATAAGTATCATTAAACGGGACCATGTGTTGCACATGCCTGTTACCCCCCAATGACCTGATAACATCCTATAAGCGCCACTTTTAAAATGTGATTTTCATACATTTACTGGTCATACCATTCCTAGCTGCAAACTGAGTGGGACCTCAGAGAACAGTTTTCTGAAGGCTTTTTTTCCTGACCTGCATCAGTGAGATGGCTACTGTGAGGAGGCTTTGTTGTGTCCAGGTGCTGAACTGGACCAAGGAGGAGATGACCAAGGTGCTCACTATCTATGCTAGAGTTGAGAAATACATGCGGGCACTGCCTAGGAATTTTGTGATGATTGACATATGGAACTAGGTTATAAGGGAGCAGCAATGATCACAACAGGGATCTTCCATACTGGAATGTAGGTTCACCACTACTATGGAGGCCTGCATTGGAGATATACAGAGAATCTTTGCTGGAGGGTCGCCAAGGTGCAGAGACAGCCTGCTGATGCCTGCAGTAAGTGCCATAATATCCAATGTAGCAATACATTCCCATAGAAATCACACATATAGCTGTGACCCATATGTCCTAAATATTCCTTTAGGGTCATTAGTTAGCTGTTCTGTCACTTAGATCATCCAGTTAATCAATAAGGCAAGGTGACTGCTCCTCCCCTATGTGTGGTTTCAATTCCTATGACATTTTTTCTTTAATAATGTTTGTTATGTACTTATTACTGCCCATAAGACCTGTTTGTTTGGCAGCTTATACAATACATCATTTTACACATCCATCATGGCCATGTTTCACTGATGCTTATAGTGCATAGGCCACAGATGACAACACATTTCTCCATTATCCTCAATAGTCCAAGACCATAATACAGTATACTTCTGTATGTCTGAACACTGAGTCATACAGACCTACATTATTCCCCTATATTTTAGAAAATGCACATTGTTACATACATGTATATTAAACTCATTAATGTAAGAGCACTGCAGGTGGGCATGTCTACCAGATGTTGGACTTTGTAAAACATAATCCAATCTGGCTGTTACACATCTCGATTGTGTATGGAGCATAAAGGCCTATAGCATGATGGTGTCGGATGTGTGCACATTCCTCTGTTATCTGCAGGAATATGGACACTTTCAGCAGTAGTTTGTTATTGGAGAAGGTATTGTATGGTCTCTTAGCTCAACCTGTTATTCAAGAGGCCAAAGCACATGTATCATGCATATGTGTAGATTTGAATCCACGTAGGAGGCAGCTTAGATTACATTTTTATCTGTTTCTGTTAACTTTTTGAAACTGATTGTACAGATACTTGCTTATTCATATATATAGTTAATTTGCACACATTTATGCCTAAACCATTTAGTTATAGGTTCATAGGTTCATAGGTAGGTACTAGGCTATCTGCAGAGGGCATTTATAAGCCTAGCCAGAGTGTGTCGGCTTTCACCACCCCATTGATTAATTAACTGATCCTCTGTCAAGCAGAGCCAATGAAGTGATCCCAGGGGTGTATTTTCTGTTACCCATTCACACATCAAGGTTTCTCTTGAAGAGTGTTAGTGAGGGGCTCTGCCTGATGTAATTTGGAATTTTGTTCCAAAGCATGGGGAGTCTCTGTGACAGAAATCTATCCCTCCAGCATGTTCTATTTATTGTTGTGGTGAGGTTTAGCTCACTAGAGCGTGTGGCTCGCAGTGACTTGGATTTCTTTAGGTGGAGCATGCCCATCAATTCTGAGTTGGACATGGCTTTGTAAGTCAGGCAGAGATCACCTCTGAGTAAGCGATATGCCACTGAGTACAGCCAGAGTTTTTTCAGTCGGGCTGAATAGGACATATGTTTGAGACCAGTAATCCTCTTGGTGAGGTGCATTTGTGGTCTTTCCAGCTGTTGGAAGTATCTTGTGAGGTACATTCCAAATGGGGCATTGTACTCTATGATGGGTCTAATGAGTGACAAGCAGAGGGGCACTATAACCTCTTTATTTCTAGATGTAAACCCTTTAGCAATTAGATGGGCCACATAGAAGGATTTCCTAACTACTTTGGCAATATGATTGTCAAAGGAGAGATTACTATCTACCTGGGTCCCCAGATCTCTTATTACCTCTTCTGAATTAAGGGGCTGCCACCTATGTGGTAATTTGTGGGTATTTTGTTTTTCCCAAATGGGATAACTATGCATTTTTTGGGATTTAGCTTGAGGCCATGACTTTGACACCAGGTGTCCGTCTCAGTAAGGCCCTTTTGGAGGATGTCCGTGTCAGCCGGAGAGTCAATTATAGCTCCCAGTTTGCAGTCATCGGCGAACTTGCTTAGCCATAGTCCTCCTGTGTTTGCCTGTACTTCTGAGAAGTATATGCTGAACAGTAGGGGTCCCAGGACCGAGCCTTGCGGGATACACTGGGGATCACTTCTGTGTCTCTGCTTGACAGTGGCACAGGAAAATAACTTTCTTGGGTGGCATAAGTCAGGGAGCCTTGTTGGCTAGTCTTCTGTAGGCCCTTGGGCCGATAGCCTAGTACCTACCTATGAACCTATGAACCTATGACTGGTTTAGAGTCGGGCCTGGAGCCTGCTATTCTTACCGTGTGAGTTCTGTCTGTTAGTCAGTTGGCAACCCATCTCATGACGTAGGGGTTTATATTCAGGCGGATGAGTTTTTCTGTAATACTCAAGTGGGGAATGGTGTTGAAAGCCTTGGTGAGGTCAAGGTAGGCTGTGTGAACCATCTTTCCTTCATCTATGTCCTTGGTGACTGTCTTAAGAAGTCAACCAGGTTTAGTAGGCATGATTTGCCCTTAACAAAGCCAAACTGGGTCGGGTCAAGTGTTTGGAGGTTCCCAATGTCTTTGTTAATGAGTTCCATGATGATGCGCTCCATAGCCTTGCAGACCAGGCTAGTCAGGCTTATGGGGCGATAGTTACCAGGGTCAGCTGTGGCCCCTCCTTTGTGGAGAGGAATAACCATTGCTGTGTGCCATTCTATGGGCACGTAGCCTGTGGAGAGGCTGAGGTTGAACAGTGTGTTTAGGTGAGGGGTTAGTTAGTTCTGTAGTTCGTGCAAGACGCAGCCTGGGACACCATCTGGTCCCATTAACGCTGTGTTTTCGGCTTTTGAAAGGGCTGTTTTCACCTGTGCGTTTGTGATTTTTGGGACACTACACATTTCTGGTATTGTTGTGGGCCCTTTTGGAGGTGAGAGGGGGGTGAAGTTTGCACTGAATCTATCTGCCAGGATGTTGGCAATATCAGTAGGTTCAGTATATTTTCTGCTATTTTGCACGAGTTTAGTGCATTTCTGTGAGTTGCCACTTAGATTCTTAACATAGCTAAAGAAGGCTTTGTGGTTATATTTTGAATCCTTGGCTATTTTTCTTTTGAAGTTAGCCATGGATGATTTCACGAGGGACCTTAATTTCTTACTGATACTGATCAGGGATGTCTTTCCTTCTTGGGATTTGCTTTTTTTCTGAACTAGTTCCCTCCTTCTATTGTATAGCCTGTTTATTGCAAACTGGTTTCCTTCTCTTAGAGGAGTGAGTCTTGGTTTTGCTAGGGATGGCATGATCCATGCATCCTTGTAGGTGCTCATAGAGTGCATTTGTAAAGGTTTCTGCATCCTGGGCAGCGTTATCCTTTAGCATGGGGGCTGTGAAACTTACCACCTCTGTCTTAAGTAAGGTGAAGTTTGCTTTAGAAAAGATTTTTACTGTGGTGTCCTTAGTTGGGGGTGATGGTGGGGTGTGGACATCCATAGTGATTAGTTTATGGTCTGATCTAACCAGTGACGGGTTGACCTCCGGTGTGGAACACCTGTTGCTCATGTTAGTGATGACCAGGTCTAATATGTTTTCACCTCAGGTAGGGGAGTTTACCAGCTGATCCAAGGCATTTGAGTTGATGAATTCTAGGAAGCGCTGGGCCTGGGAATTTGTACTCGAGTAGTTTTCCCAGTGAATGGTAGGGTAATTGAAATCGTCCAATATCAGGGTGTTTGGTAGGACCTTCATGTTTTCCAGTGTCTCCAGAAAGGTGGAGTGGTGGTCCTGGGTCATGGAGGGTGATCTGTAGCAGGCCACAATTTGCATTGCAGATCTGCCCGATGTTAGTTGCACATGGATGATCTCAGAAGTATCATGCTGCGCCACTAACCTGGAGGTGTAGGTATCCTTGATGAATATGGATACACCCCCTCCTTTTGTGTTTCGATCCATGTTCTGTGGCCGAAACGTGTGGTATGAGTTGTAGCCTGGTAGTACTGGGGTGCTCTCTGGAGCCTTGAACCAGATTTCAATTACTGCACAGATGTCGATGTTCTCCATACTGAGGAGTGCTTTGAGCGAGTGCATTTTGAGATTTAAACTCCTGGCATTGAGTAGCATAACCCTCGGTTTTTTGTTAGTTGTGCTGTTTATGGAGGTGGGTTTGACTTTTGAGCCTTGCCTAAAAAAGGCACTATGGGGGCAGCAAGAGCCTTGGTCAGTATTCAAAAGCCTAGGGGTGACAGGTGCAAGCCATCTCTTGCGAAGCAACGTGGCTTGTCGAGCATATCGTCCCAGACTGACAGACACTGGATCCCCTTTGAATGACACCAGAGGCTTAGCCAATTGTTGAAATTGATATTTTTTTCTTTATACTGAGGTATCATTCTTGGTGAGGGCAGGATGCTACTCAGGGTCAGGGTCATACCAGCCTGGGCTACATGATGAAAGAGCTCTTCCATGTCTCTTTTCATGTAGTCCAGGGAGGTACGTCTCAGGTCATTCACACCAACATGAACAATGACAGAGTCATATTTGTACTTGTTCTGGAGTGACCCGAGTGCTTGTGTTATGTGGTGGATTTTGACTCCCGATAGGCAGCTAACAGTAAGCTTCTGCTTGTCCAGCCTAGTGAGTGGGACATCAGTGTGTGTGTCTATAGAGTCACCTATTACTAGTGTGTTAGGTATGTTATTTCGCCTTAAGGGCTGTGATTGTGCGGCACACTGATTTTGACTTTTATGTCTTGTCTGGTTTGTGACGGGAAGTGCAGGTTGTATGAGTGTCTGCTTTGGAGGTCTCTGATGCTTTTGCAGGTTTTTATTTAGAGCCTCCGAGTATGATTTTGTGTATTTATGTGTATTTTTTTCCAGTGCTGTTTTAGTAGGTCTGTGTGCGGCTGGAGTTGTGGTGCAAGTGTTAACCATCTCCTCTTGACTGTCTGTTCCAGTCTTGGGTGGAGACAGCTTAGCTTCCAGTTCGGCTGTATAATTGCATCTCTCGCATATGTTAGTGTTTTGTGGTAGGAGGAGAGGGTTGCATTACATCATTTTTCCTGTTATACTTGTGTGTTACATATTACCCGGAGCATTTGGTGGTAGTTCATCTGGACAAGTTGACATTCCTTATATGGCATTATTCATAAATTTCCTACCATTTATTATTCCATGTCATATGAGTGTGTATGTGTATTGACATTGCCTTCTGATAGGTTCCTGTCAGGCTACTGAAGATCATACATATACTGTATGTCAACACCTCTATATTACCTCTGACACTGCATATGTGTGTGACATATGCATTCCATTTAATGTCTGCTTGGATTGTGCATATGTACGTGTGTAATCAGCAGTCAGTTTGTTGCTTTGCTACAGTACTGCTGTTTGATAGTGCGCTTGGTTATTTACCCTTCACATGTATGGACAGAGGTTCTAGTCTGTCCTCTGCTGCTCTTCTCCAGCATTTCATTGGCTGCATTTCCTCAGCTGTGTTGTTGCTTGGCTTACATTTGCATGGATGACAGACAATTTGGGTACTGGATTCCATATCCACTGTGTACTGTGTTAACTATTTCTTCCCCTACAACACACACCTGCCATCAGTCATATACATTCAGGTATAACTGTCACATAGTTTGCATCATGTCAGGACATCATAGTGCATAGGTACATATGTAGTCTGCATTTTATCATAGCTGGTGTTCATCCCAAGTCTATATTTATTCATGAAGGTTCAATTCAAAGAACTTTGTTTCATCAAGCCTTAACCATCGAACATGCACTTCAGTGAACGTTCTCATAGAAAAAAATTTAAACAGGAAAAACTAAGCACTTGGCCAAAACAACACCGGAAGAGATACCACAGTATGGAAAACCAACCAAAGTGGGGGGGCGTCACTCCCTACCCCCCAACTATATATACCAACTCTGACATTACACTGCAGTGGGGAAAAGGACAACTTTGTGCTGCTGGCATCTGCTAACTTTCCCTACTTAAAAAAATGTCTTGGTTATGAATGTTCACTGAAATGAACATTCAATGGTTAGGGTTCGATTAAGAAAGGTTCACTAAACTGAACCTTCAATGAATTAATATAGATCCATTCATCCCTACCCTGTTTGTCCATTTTTCATTGCCCATTGTGTAGAGTGTGCTCTCTATGTTCCTTATCTTTTCTTTATGTTTATTTTCAACCTTTGTTTGTCATGTCTTGTGATATTTGTTATATGTGTATACCTGCTGTTTTGCCCCTCTCCTTTCTTTCTATTCTCAAAAAAAAAAAATCCCCCACAGAAAAAAAATAAATAAATAAAAAGTAAAATTACCCATGCCCTTCTGACTGCCCCACAGATTTTCCCATTCCAACAGACCGATAGTGTGTCCCACTTCTTTGCCTGTACCCCACATCTGCTTTTCTATCTTCCTATTTCCTTGGGTGTATGTGTTACTTGTGTATCCCCACACATGTACCACACCCATTGTAAGCTACTGTTAGCCCTGGCGAAGTGGCCAGGATTGCCCTTTGCCTTTATTAATATTTTTTTTATGAGACAGTTTATGGATTCCTTTGAATTCTGTATTTTCTGTTGAATGCATTTTATTAGTACACGACTTACAGAGAGATCTGTAGTTGTTTGTAGACTTACTGGATGGATTGCCGCAGATATGTATTCTTTTAAATGTCCAGCAGCTTGCACTGGGTTTGTAAAATTTCTAAAGCTTTGGTACTGTACATCACAGTTTATGATACACTTTTATAGAATTACAGATTTGCTATGACTGCTAGACAGTGTGCTGATACTGCTAGGCAATTCTATTTTGCGCAGATATATTCTAGGTTCATTAAGGTATATTTCCATATTACAGGCTTATCCACCTCTTTTGTGCAGATATCGGCAAAATGCACTGTATTTCTTGAAAGTTATTAAATCTGGACCATGATCTTGGCACTCAGTGTTCTTAGTCTACTGGTCAGTTTACCTCTGAATGAACTGTACTACTGAGAAACAGCTCCTCGTGGTCCAGCAGAGTGGTCCTAGCAGCAGAGAACTGAGAAAAGCAACTACTTTCCTGATTTAAGTATTTTTTGCTGTTTTTTTACCTAAAATACCTTCTCTTGCTTACTTTAAACAAGCTTAAACTGTTTTTTAGCTGTTTGTTGCATTATATATTATCTGCACTTAAAGTTACATTTGGTCGAAAATTAGTCGAAAGTTTGTTTGTTTGTTTGTTAAATTTAACTGTTGAGGCTGCCCACTAAAGTGTGCTAGCCTGTGTAACTGATTTATTACTGTTTACTGCATTTCTGTGTGCTTTCTATCTCAAAAACAAAAAAAACAAAAAAAATATCCTTGTTTTCCCACCTCTCCTCGACTAGTTTAGACCAGTATACAGGCTTTGCTGTATTCTGGGCTGTGGTGTAGTTCCTGTGTTGTCCATTGCCTTACTTGGAAAGAAGGAAGTTTCTTTGCTCACTAGTGGGAGTGGGGAGCCTTGAGCAGCCTATCTGTCCCTGAAGGAGTGACCTCAGCACAAGAGCTTGTAGTAATTGGTTGTTTTGGACCATTTCTAGCTCTTTTTAAAGTTCCCTGTTTAAAATCCGCGTTTGCACGGCTTTGCACGATTGTGCACATAGCGCAGCGCCGGTTAAACAAGGTTAAACTCTTTCTGGCTCCGCCAAGTCTGCTCTTCAAATTTTCCCTTAAGAAAGCTCTACTCTTATAATAATCAGTCTACTCACTTTATTATAAACCTAGCATTTGTTCTCAAAACCTCTCTTCTAAGAAAGCACTCTCAAACTAAAGAAAGCACTACATCCACCTACCACCCCTGTGAGTACCCACTTCCCTTAAAGGCACAGCACTCCCTTATAATATTCTAGCATGTCGAGTGGTAGATTACTAGCATCCTGTCCGGTTCAGCTGGTTAATCTGGGAATCTTGAGACAATGCTACAATTGTCTCATCTACACAGACAACCCTCTCCTCCTCCCAACAAACACAAATACATGTGAGAGATGCAACTATATAGCCAAACCGGAGGCTGAACTCTCTCAACTCAGGACTGGCAAGACCAGACAGGAGGAGAAGGTAACCACACACACAGCAAACCCAGTCCCACATACACCTACCACAACTGCAAACCAAACACATAATAACATAAAGACATACTCGGAGGGTCTAACAAAAAACTTACCAAAACAACAGAGGCTCCCAAAGCAGACACCCAAAAATCCACCACCTCAAAACACAACACATGCAACACATACTTCAATAAATCAGTGTGTCAAACAATCACAGCCCTTAAGGCCAAACACTATGCCTGATACACTAGTAATAGGTGACTCTATGGTCAGACACACTGACGTTTCACTTACCAGGCTAAACAAGGAGAGGGTAATGGTGAGCTGCCTATCAGGAGCTAGGATCCACCACATAACACACGCACTCAGGTCACTCCAAAGCAAGTAAAAATATGACTCCATCATTGTCCATGCCGGCGTGAATGACCTGAGACGTACCTCCCTGGGCTACATGAAAAGAGACTAGAGGAGCTCTCTGATTATGTAGCCCAGGCTGGTATGACCCTGACCCTGAGCAGCATCTTGCCCTCACCAAGAATGATGCCACAATACAAAGACAAGATGATCAGCTTTAATAATTGGCTCAATTACTGGTGTCATTCTAGGGTGATCCAATGTCTGTCTGCTTGGGATGACATGCTGGACAAGCCACGCTGCTTCGCAAGGGACGGCTTGCATCTGTCACCACTGGGCTTCCGGATATTGGCTAAGGCTCTTGCCACCCCCATAGTGCCTTTTTAGGCAAGGATCAAAAGACAAACCCACCTCCTTAGAAAACAAAAATAGAAAAAAATTAAGGGTAATGCTGCTCAACGCCAGAAGTCTAAATCTCAAGATGCAGGCTCTCAAAGCACTCCTTAGTATGGAGTATGGAGAACATCTATGTCTGTGCAGTCACTGAAACCTGGTTCAAGGCTCCTGAGAGCACGCCAGCGCTACCAGGCTATACCTCGTATCATGCTTTTCGGCCCCAAAACTCGGGCCAAATCAAAAAGGGAGGGGGAGTGTCCATATTCATCAAGGACCCCACACCTCCAGGTTAGTGGCAACACATGAAGCCTCAGAGACCATCCAGGTGCAACCAACCATAGGCAAAACTGCTATACAACTGGTAGCATGTTACAGACCACCCTCCCAATCTCAGGAACCCCATTCAGCCTTCCTGAAGACATTGGAGGATATGAATGTCTCACCAAACACCATCATATTGGGAGACTTCAACTACCCTAACATAGACTGGGTGCATTATTCTAGCCCTAACACCCTAGCCCAAAGGTTCCTGGAATTCATAAATTCAAATGCAATGGAACAGCTAGTCACCTCTCCCACAAGGGGAGATAATATATTAGACCTGATCATCACAAACATGGGGACAAAGTGCTCCACACCGGAAGTATACCCCTCACTAGTGAGATCTGACCACAAACTAATCACCCTGGATATACATATCCCACCTCCACCCCCAACACAAAAGACTACAGTGAAAAACTTCTCAAAAGCTAACTTTACACTTCTTAAGACTGAGATGGTATCCTTTAAGCCCACTGGGCCAGTGGAAACCACATCCCACAATGCTGAATCCTTCACAAATGCTTTCTACGGACATCTTCAAGAATGCATGGATCACGCAATCCCAAATAAAACCAAGACCCTCTCCACCAAGGGCAGGCGTCCTGTCTGGTGGACCCCAGCCATAAACAAATTGTATAACAAAAGAATGAAGCTACTGCACGTCAGAGCAAAATCCCATAAAGAGAAGGCATCTCTGATCAGCACTAGTAGAAAGCTACGTTCTCTCATAAAAACATCCAAGACCAACTTTGAGAGAAAAATCGCTATGGACACTAAAGATAACCACAAGGCCTTCTTCTGCTATGTTAGAAACCTGGGCGGAAACCTTCAGATATGCTCAGAGTTAGTTCACAATGACAAAAAAATACACTGAACCCACAGATATTGCCAACATTCTGGCAGACAGGTTCAGTGCAAATTTCTCCCCTCTCTCACCCCCAAAAGAGGAAATACTTATCCCAGCTGAATGTAACTCATCTCAGATGTCCAGGTGAGAACCGCCCTCAACAAAGCTAAAAACACAGCATCAACGGGACCTGACAGTATCCCGGGTTGCGTGCTACGTGAACTCCAAGAGGAGCTAAACCCGCACATAAAAATGCTATTTAACCTTAGCCTTATTACAGGATATGTACCTGAACACTGGCGTACAGCAACAGTGGTCCCACTCTACAAAGGAGGCACCTCTACAGACCCTGGTAACTACTGTCCCATAAGCTTAACCAGCCTTGTCTGCAAAGCTATGGAAAAAATCATTATGGAACTCATAAACAGAGACATTGGGGACCTGCACACACTTGATCCCACCCAGTTCGGCTTTGTAAAGGGCAGATCCTGCCTTTTGAACCTGGTTGACTTTTTTGAAACAGTCACTAGAGCCATTGACGAGGGCAAAGCAGTCCATACAGCCTACCTGGACTTGGCTAAAGCTTTCGACACAATACCCCACTCAGGCATCATAGATAAGCTCAACAGCTTAAATGTAAATCCATATATCACAAGATGGGTTGCAAACTGGCTAAAGGATAGAACCCATAAAGTCAAAATCGCTGGAGCCATGTCAGACTCAAAGCCACTCACAAGTGGTGCCCCACAGGGCTCTGTCCTGGGACCCCTCTTGTTCGGCATTTATTTCTCAGATGTGAAAGCAAACATGGGAGGGCTGTGGCTGACAAAGTTCGCAGATGACTGCAAACTAGGCGCCATAGTCAATACACCAGCTGACACATACATCTTACAGAAAGGCCTCACTGAAACGGACAACTGGTGCCGGAGTCATGGCCTTAAACTAAATGCCAAAAAATGTATAGTCATCCCCTTTGGGAAAAACAAAGTACCCACAAATTATCACATAGACAGTAACCCACTGAGTGCGGAAAAAGTAATCAGAGACCTGGGGACCCAAGTCGATAGTGACCTCTCATTTGACACCCACGTTGCCAAAGTGGTTAGAAAGACTTTCTACCTTGCCCACCTTATCATGAAGGGATTCACATCCAGATCAAAGGAGGTCATTGTACCCCTGTACCCCTCCCTTATCAGGCCCATGATTGAGTACAATGCCCCATTTGGTATGTACCTCACCCGACACTTGCAACAGCTGGAGAGACCCCAAAAGTACCTCACCAAGAGGATCAAGGGTCTCCAACATATGTCATATGCTGCCAGACTAAAGAAACTCCAGCTCTGTTCAGTAGCATACCGCCTACTCAGAGGTGATCTGTGCCTGACGTACAAGGCCATGTCCAATCAGGAATTAATGGACATGCTCAACCTCAAAAAATCCAAATCCATCAGAACCACGAGAGCTAAAGATTTAAACCTCAGCACAAATATGAATAGGACATGCTGGAAGGACAGATTCATAACTCAGAGGCTTCCCATACTCTGGAACAGAATCCCAGTTCATGTTAGGAAGAGCCCCTCACTGACTCTCTTCAAGAGAAATCTTGACAAGTGGATGGGAGATTGTAGGTTTACCCCGGGGGTCATCTCTGTGTCACTACTAGACAGAGGCACAGTAAACTAATTCTATTATGTAAGGGGGTCTTCACTGTGTCACTACTAGACAGAGGCACAGTATTCTAAATCTATTTTGTACACTTTTGTACCATTACATGGGGTGGCGTAAGCCACATCACTATGGCTAGGCTTATAAATGCCCCAGGGCAGATAGCCTAGTACTAAACTATGAAACTATGAAACTGTACTAGTAGATATTTAGATTTCAGTTTAATGTGCAGAAGAGCTGTTGTTATGTTGTATGAGGGGTGTCCTGCTTCATTGCAGTTGGTGCAGATTTTTAAAGCTGCGAGCTATAATTCCTGTGGTACAGGCTTGAATTCCCTCAACCATCATTTACCTACTGTGTGAACTTAAAGGACCGCTATGGGAAAAAAAAAAGAGTTTTTTTTTTTTTATCTTTTCTTGAATTTCTACACATTGCTAACCTGTATTCATCATAAAGTAGTAGTCACTACTAATTTTCTTGTGTTTGAAATCCTCAGTGTTCTTCTGGGAGCAGATAACCTGATCAGAACTTGCTTTCTTCTAAAGCTAAATCTTCCTCAGAGTGCGCTGTGATGGCACAGTTGTTGAGGTTATAATGCCCATGGCTGAACTGTTACATCTCAACTCCATTCACTTGGAATGGAAGAACAGAGAAGCAGTGCTAATTTTGAGAGGTCTCAGTACTAGTATCACTTCCTCTTCTACAATGCTTCTTACAAATGTTTTTCCTACTGATGTGTGAGATAATAGACTTTTTTTAGAGATACTGCTTTTGTGTGCTTCAGTTCCTTCTCAAGTTATTCCTCCCATTTCCCTTCCGTCCGTAAGTCATAGTTATCACATTTCTTGCCCTGCAAGGTTTAGTTAGTCAGTCACTTATGTATTACAATAGACATCAGACAGAACTGTCTGCATGGTGTGCCAATAAAAGTGCTCCCTCATCTCTCTTCTTATTCACAGCATGTGAATAGCACTTTCACAGTAAATAATGTTACAAACTGTTTGTATCAATCCTTAACATGCAGGAGTCTATTTCAGAAACTGTGTTCTGTTCTCTTTATTAGAATTTGATATGTCTGCAAGCAAATACTCTTTATCATCCATCAAATAATAGTCTTATTTCAGACAGATCATTATATAATAATGCAGTTGTCAAGCTTGTTACCTCTCAGGCCACTGATGTTAACTTCTACTTATCCTTACTGTTGCTTTAGTATGCACAGTCAGTGAAATTTCCATTGCACATTTTCTGATGTTACTCAATGTATTTTCCTGTAAGCGCAATATAGTACCCACTATCACCGCCCCTAGCAACGTGCACACTTTTCTGTCCAAGTTAATGTCAGTACTACTTTACGGTTTACATTGCTACATCCTTTTCTATTCACACCTATCAAGAATTTTGACAGTTCCCTGAGAAATAAAAAATAAGTGACTCTCATAAGCTTTGTGTTTTATACCAGTTATTTTTAAGCAATCTGCAGATGCTCTAGCAACAATTTCAGTGGATCTTCTTGTAATTCTATTAACTTTTTTCCCTCAGTGAATTATGATTATTCCAAAGTACTCATAATTCTCCCACTCCGAGCTGCGCTCATTTTCAAGTTTTGGTTAGTTACTATTTGTAAGTCAGACACAGTGGCCAGTACAGTTGTCAAGTTGTAACCATACACATCTGTAACAATAAAAACACACATCAGCTAGCAACCACATAGGCATCAGGCAGGTGTTCCTGTGCCTGTGTTCATTGGTAGGAGTGAAAAGGATGTAGCCATGTAGACTGGAAAGTAGTATTAGATTAACTCAGACAGAAAAGTGTGAACATTGCTAGGGGTGGTGATAGTGTGCATTATATTGCTTTTGCAGATCTATGCACACTGTTAACTCTGTTTAATGGATCATGTTAATTTGTTAATACCTACTGTATTTTCCAACGTATTATTTCATAAACCTTTCACAGGGTAAACAAGCATAAATACATTTTATATTTAATCTTTGTGTATACTGTGATGTGTACCAAATGTATTTTATTCTCTTCTTGTAGTTATTTTGATTACATTAATAGTTAATATAGATAAATATGAAAAAATAATAAAAGAAATAAAGACTACAATTGAGCTTCTCAGTAACTAATTTATAAAGTAAGAAATATGAAGTTAGGTTTGGTATTGCCTGCCTGATTCACAAGGATGAATGGCAGAAGCTGGTTACTGTAGTTATTATGGAATGCTTTGTCTCCCTCTAGTGGCTGAAGTATTAGTTATTGTTTCTTTGGTATATTTTATCTGAACATAGTTAACACATAGTTGCTGTTTTATGTATGGATGCCTCCAACAGGCCATGCAGCTGTATTCATGCACATAATGAACCAAAGACTTCATTGGTAAATAAAGCTTTACTGATGATAAATGAAAAGTGTTTTATTTATCCTTTACTGGCTGGGTTAGTAAACTTATTTCAGAGGAGACCCAAACTGGTTTGGATACTACTAGGGGAAACTTAAGCAGGGTATCAGGGAACTTCCCCTGCTCTTTTTAATAGATACCATAGGATTGTTTACATCCACCTGAGCTACCACCAACTCAAACAGATGGGGCCTCAGTGTAATATAGCATGTGAAGGACAATAAATTCAGCAGTGCAGAAACTACTTATGCTGCACTACAATGTCAGCAGTTAATCTACTCAGGGTGAGAACAGAATTCACAGACTTCTGCACTAAAGGTGGCTCTACTATTTGTTGTGCCATTGACAATGGGAAGCATGCTGCTTTTCTCTAAAGTAAGTAGCAATATTTATAAAATTCTCAGTGAGATTTCTCAGAGCAAAACAAAGCAGTACTAGGCAAGTAATTAACTCTGAAAGAATTAAGAAATAGTTCCTCCGTCCTTCAAATGCTCACATTGCCTGACAAAACACACATCAGTTTGAGTGAATTGTGGAATTCCTCTCCCTTTCTTGAATAAGTAGGATAAATCTAATTTAGGCTGGTCACAGTTCCTTCTTCAGGAAAACAGGCTTCTTTCTCTTCCATACGTTCAGTCTGTCTTTCCTTCTATAAAAAGTCTGAGACTCCTCCTGCAATTCCTTCTGGGATTAGAGACATGCCACTCTAACTCAATTAGTGAGGAGTAACTGTAATATAAAGACTGAAGCAGTTGTTCCCTCATAGGTTCATAGGTTCATAAGTAGGTACTAAGCTACTGGCCCAAAGGCCTACTACGTAAGCCTAGCCAACAATGTTCCCTGGCTTACGCTACCCAAGAAAGTTATTTTCCTGTGCCACTGTCACAGAAGTGATCCCTGGGGTGTATTTCCTATTTCTCATCCACTCATCAAGATTTTTCATTATCATAATTACCCATTTCCTGCCTGAATGCTCTAGATGTACCTTCTGCCTTTTGCCGTCCTCTTCTGGTGTGTGTTCTAACCTCACAGGGACATCCCTTTTTTCTTCCTTGCTCTTCCTAGTGCTGACTTAGAAGTGAATGTATTACATGAACCTCCTCCCCCTATGTGTAGAAGCATCAGTTTTCGTGACCTCAAATGGAGTGTAGCTCAGTATAACTCTGCATTCATATGGTGGTGACCAGGGCGGTACAAAATTTTAAACTGAAGATTTGGAGAGATAAGTCTTGCCTGACTAGTTTGGAATTGCTATCTGTTTGCAAACAGAACCATAGAAGTAGTATATGATTTTCATCATCAACCTCCTTTTTTCCCATTTTCTACATGGGTTTGGGATGTTATGTCAACTGTTGCCATCTCTCTCTATTTAATGCCACTGTCCTGCCTTCTTCAACACTCATGGTTGACTGTTGCACACAATCCATCCACCTCTTTGCTGGATGCCCTTGTTTCCTGTTGCCTTCTTCTTGCATGTCCCAAACCTTCTTCACTAAATTGTCTTCTGCTTTTCTGCACATGTGCCAGAACCACCATAATCTGTCCTCTTTGACTTTTTCTGCAAATGGAGCTACATGGACTTCTGCTCTGATATCTTCACTTCTTCGTCTGTCCCACATTGTGCATTTGACCACCTGTCTCAGGCACTTCACCTCCATCTCTTCTACTTTCTCAACTTCTCTGCCTTTACTGCCCTGGTTTCTGTACTGGTCACATCACTGTTTTGTACACCTAAATTTTCAGCTTGTTTAGTATTCTTCTGTCATATACTACACTTGACTATCTGTGCCAGTTAGTTGCAGCCCTTCTGATTCTGGTTTTGACCTCCTCATTCAGACTTCCTTTCTCCCCAACCACCCCTCCCAGATACTTGAAGCTGTTACCCTGTTTCACTATTTTCCCTTTTATCTCAGTTCTCAGATTCTTCTGATTTCCTCAATCTGCTGCCATTACAACTGTCTTATCTGTACTCAGTTTCATCCCATCTGCCTTCAGTTTTGCATTACATTCCCCTATTCGGTGCTGAAGTCCTTGCTCAGAGTCTGTCATCTGCACAGCAACTTTGTTGATCTCTCCCCTCTGACCTCTTTGCTAATGTAGTCCATCACCAGTTTGAACAGCAGTGGGCTCAGAGCTGAACCCTGATGCACACCCACTCCCAATGAAAACCCCTCTGTAAGACTGAACACTTATACTTGAGTCATTTGGTCTTTGTACATAGCCTGCAACAATTATACCAATGTTTTGAGGCCTTGAACCACCACAGGACTGCCCAAATTAGCTTTCTTGGGACCTTTTCAAATGATTTCTCCAAATCTAGGAATGCTTAGTTGGACTCTTTACTTATTTCTAGCTTCTTTTCAACTATCTGTCTCATTGCAAACATCTGGACCACATTGTTTATGACTAACAAAAACTCTCTGTCCAAAAGATAATACCTAAAAGTGGAGAGAGATCACTTAATGGCTAAACACTGTCTTTTAATTGCTGAATATCTCCATTCAGCATTACTCAGTTTTCTGTTTATATAACATACCAGGTACTTATCCCCATGCATGTTTTGTACCAGTACCACCTACCTCAGAGGCATCTGTGAATACTGTAAACTCTTTAGAAAAGTTTGGAGGTAAAAGTATGAGTGCTGGGCACAGCATTTCTTTTAACATCTGGAATACTTGATGTCTTTCTAGATGACTGTTGCACTATTCCACATAGAAGGGATCTCCCATTCAGGGCAGCCCAACACTCAGCCAGTATGCAAAAGCTTAAAGATCTTGTATGTGCCATAAATCACAACTATGCCCCCTGCACAGAACATAAGGCATAAAAGGGATATATGGATGCAACTACCCAGAACTTCTTTGTTGCCAGTTCGAATGCCATTTTTGCTAGTTGGTCTGAATGCCTTGTTGCTGTACTGAATATTTAGCATTCCAGATAAGTGCCATATTGGGGTTGTTTTTTTTTTTTTACTTTTCTTGGTCTTGTATTTTATTTTGCTACCTAGAGTTCATGTCTTCCAAGAAGTGAAAATGTCAGCATGGGAGGCAGATTCCTCATATGAATCATCACAAACAGTGTATTTTTTGTCTTGGTGCTTCCCGTGACCATACCTCCTGTAGTATCTGTAAGGCATTTGTGCCTAAGGCACTCAGAAGTCGTTAGTCTTCCCTGGGCATTTATCTTGAAAACCAGCAGCTTAAACAGTTAGCCCAGGGTAACATGGCAGAATCCTTTAACCCCAAGATACTCTTTCTAGGTAAGAAGAAGGCTAAGAAGTCTTGGCTGGATTCTTCAGCAGTCCAACCTCCACTGGACTTCTCTCTAGAAGCGGGTAATAACTCTGTAGGTCATTTGCCATCTAAGTTAGATTCCTCTGCTTTGACCCTGTCAGAGGCCAGCATGGATCTGTCTTTTCACACATCCTTTGAGGTTTTGTAGGCATCTACTCCGATATATGTGGGAACCAAAGTTGATTATCTTGGATTGTCCTAGAGGGATTCCACAGATATTGGTCATGGAGGAAGTTCTGGGTTCTCTTATCGAATCACATCAAGGGTTGGAACCTCTGGTATTTATTAGAGCTGATGACCCTTCTAAGAAAAGAAAAAACTGAAGCATGTTTTGGTCTATCCTAAGGATCCTCAAAGGGAATGGCAAGAGTTTGCTCAGGCCAAGTTTTCTGCCTTGATGGCCCTAAAGCATCCTCAAGGGGCTTCAGTACCTGCACCTTCTTGGACCTCTACCCCTTCTAAATGGCTTAGGGAACCAGATTTGTTGAATGAGGACTCAGTGTCTGATGAGGGGTCTTTGTCATATTCTTTACAGATGCCTTCACCTTTGGCTTATGGTTCTGATGAAGAGGAGTCTGTTAGCTCTGAGTCTCCTTTAAAGAAATTGTCCTTTGGGGACACAGTTGCTAGGATGATGGAATACTTTAAGTGGGATTTTTTATTTTTTTCAGGTATCTGATATTCAGAGAAGATATTATGAGTTGCTTCAGCTGGATACGCGTAAACCATCAGCAGGTCCTCCTGTGCTGGCTGCCTTGTTAGATACTTTCATTGCTGCTTCCATGTCTCCTGATTCTCAGCCTCCTGCTCCTAGGAAACCTGATAGGTTCTATAATGTTTCTGAGGATTGTTTATTTTTATGTAAATGTCCTTCAGCTGATCCTACCATGGTGTCAGTCTCTTCTGACAAAGCTTCTAAGCTTTTGCCCTCTCCCAAATGTTTGTCTTCTGAGAAAGATACTAGGGCAATGCTGAGGATTGATAAGAAAGTTTACATGGCTTCTACTTTGGCCTTTAGGGCTATTAATTACCAGATTCACATGACCAGGTATGCTCTGGCCTTGACTGCTGAGGTTTGTCAGGTTATTTCTGACCTCCCCTGATTCTGAAGACAAATCCTTTGCCTTTATCTTTTTTAGGTTTTGCTTCTCCAGTGACTTGTAGCTATGATGCTGCTGATGCCTTTTTTAAGGCTGGGGCTTTTGGGTCTGTCACGAGGCATTATTCTTGGCTTCATCTCCATCTCTTCCTGAGGATATTAAGGCCAAGTTATTAGATGCTCCTTTGGATAGTAAACATCTTTTTGGTCTGCTGCTGCTGACCTGTTTAGCATCAAGACAAAGGCAAAGTCTTGTAGAACCTTAAACATATTTTTGTCTCTCCTATTCCTAAGCTCTAGAGGAATTATCCTTCTAGATCTGCAATTGGTCACAGGCAACCCCTCCAGGCCTCCAAGGGTATGAAGGGTAGGAGGCGGGCCCTCTCTTCTAAGGCTTCTCAGAGTTCTGTGACCCAGAAGCCTCCTTTATCTGATAAGCCTGCTTCTCTTTGACAGCTCATCCCCCCTTCTTTTAGACCAGGTTCCTTTGTCCCTTTGGCTCTCCCTTTGTCTTTCAAATTGACGTCTCATCACTTTAGAATTTTGGGTTCTTTCTATCATCTGGCAGGGTTACTTCATGCTATGGAAATATCTCCCTCATCTCCCTTATTTTTCAGGGATTCCTCAACCTCCTTTCAAGCAACTTTCTCACTTCCTGGAGGCTCTAGGGTCCCTGGAGAACCAAGGAACCATTCAACTTGTTCCTCCTTCCCAAGTGGGAAAGGGTTTTTGCTCCAGGATGTTCCTGATTCCTCAAAAGGAGGGCACTTTGGAGACCTATTTTGGATCTCTCCTGGCTCAACACCTTTACCAAGGTTCCTACTTTTTGGATGCTTACTCTTCAAACTCTGTTTCCTCTTTTGTTACCCCAGGCTTTTATGGTTTATTGGATCTGAAAGATGCTTACCTTCATATCCCAATTCACCCCCTTTTTAGGATGTTTTTACTTTTCTCTGTGTCTTCCTCTCATTTTTCATTCTCTGCTTTGCCATTTGGCCTCTCTACTGCCTCAAGGGTATTCACAAAATGCCTAGCTCCTGTGATTGCTTTCTGCAGGCTCCAAGCTATTCTGATTTTTCCTTATCTAGGTGACCTGTTGCTTCAGGCACCTTCTCCAAGTCAATTGTTGCAGGTGCTGCAGTTTCCATCTCTCTTCTTCAAAGTCTAGGGTTTACTATCAACTTCCAAAGGTCCGTCCTGACTCTGTCTCAGGATCATGTGTATCTGCAATGCAGGATTCAGACAGTGCCAATGTTGGCCTCTCTTCTACCTCCAAACGTATTGTCATTAACAGCCTTCTTTTAGTTTCTTCTACGTATAACTGCCATGCCTGCCAAGGACTTTCTTTGGGCCCTGGGATTCATAGCCTCTTATATTCCAATGCTTCTTATTGCTAGACTGCATATGTGGAAACTTCAGTGGTACCTCAAGTCAGTTTGCCTGCAGAATTGTCACCCTCTGGATTTCAGTGTACCTGTCCTTCCTTGTCTCAAGAAGGAATTCAAGTGGTGGATTCAACAGTTCACTCTCAACCCAGGTCAGTCCTTTCAGCCTGCAGTCCCTTCTCAAGAACTATTCACTGATGCCTCAGACATGGGGTGGAGGGCTTCTATTGGTCAACTGAAACTTCAGGGGCTCTAAGTCAGTATCTAAGTATCTTAAGTCAGGCCATGTCAACATCAAAGAGATGAGAGCTCTGATTCTGGCTCTTTAGGCTCCTCACCCCATGTTCTCTCCAGGCCCCTTAAAGGTGTGCACAGCCAACACTACAGTGATGTGGCATGTCAACAAGTGGGGGCCACAAAATCTTATCTCTTCTTCAAGATGGGTCTTCAGGCTTGGGAAGTGGTTCTCAGTTATCAGTTAACTCTTCAGACAGTATACATTCTTTCAGAGTACAATCTAGTGTGGCAGTCTCTCTGAACAGGTCCAAACCACAGGCTCATGAATGGATGCTTCACAGAGACAGGTTTCTGGGCATTGTTCATTGGCGGGGTATTCCTCAGGTAGATGTTTTTGCTTGCTCTCTGAAAAGCCAGCTTCCACTCTTCTGTTTCAGAGTTCCATGCCATCTGGCATGGGGGAAAGATGCCCTTTCTTTTTCTTGGAAGGGGATGTCTCTTTATGCTTTCTCTCCTCTTCCTCTACTTCCAAGAGTCTTGCAGAAGATTCAGCTGGACTCCCCAAAAATCTTGTTAGTGATGCCCTTTCTGCTGAGACAGCACAGGTTCTCCCTCTTATTGCATCATCACAAGTTACCTCACTGGTTGGATCTCCTCACACAAGACAAGTGGTCTCTCATCCACCCTCACTTGTCCACTATGCAACTTACACTGTGGGTGATAGGGTTTGGATCCCTTTCAGCCACCTCTTTTCTGAGGATGTACTCAGAGTTTTATACAAGGCAAGGAAACCCTCAACCTGAAAATCGTATATGTCCATATGGAAAAAAAAATTCAGTCTAGGGCCCTGCTCATAACCAGGACCCTTTTTTCAGTGGAGGGGGGGGGGTCCTCTGGTCCTCTCTTATTTGCATGAGTTGGTCCAGACTGGCCTGGCCTATTCTTCTGTGAAGGCCCATTTGTCAGCCATTTCTGCTTGTCTGCCCTTGAATCCTCCTTTGACAACTTGTTTTGAGGTCAAACAATTTCTTCAAGGTGTCCTGCATAATAGGCTTCCAAGGAAACCTATTCTTCCTCCTTGGGGACCTTAATTTTGTTTTGGAAAAATTTGACTCAGGCTCCTTTTCAGCCTACTGATTCTGCCTGTTTACAACATTGTACTTGGAAGACTGTTTTGTTGCTGGGTCTTACTTCTGCTCAGAGGGTTTCTGAACTCCAGACCCTTATGGCCATTCCTCCTTTTTTGTTTTTTTTTTCCCCACAGGGACAGGGTGTCCCTTTTTACTAATCATTCTTTCCTACCCAGGGTAGTAAGGGAGGTGTCCTTGAATCAGTTGATATAACTTCCTTCCTTGTTCCCTTCTCCACAGTCTGCAAGTGAGGGGGTCTTGCATTCCTTGGAACTGCATAGACAGCTCAGGTATTATTTTGATAAAACAAGAACTGTTCATATGTCTGATCAGCTTTTTGTTTCCTTTCATCTCAGGTCATTGGGTTTCTCTGTTTCTAAGCAAACCATCTCCTCCTGAATATTTAAGGCCATTTCCTTATGCTATTCTTCTCATGGCAAATCTCTGTCTACTTCTGTTAGATCTCATTCCACTAGGGCTGCTGCCTCTTCTGGTGCCTTCTACAAGGGGGTGTACACCAATTCTATCCTTGAAGCTGCTACTTGGTCTTCCATCCATACATTCACTAAACATTAAGTTAGATATGGTTTCTAGGGCCAGAGCAGGCTTTGCTGAAACCATTTTATTTGGGTTCATTAGGGCTCTTCTCAGTCTTCCACCTCCAATTCTGTTTCTTGAGCTTTTTTTATTCTCACTTCTATGAAGAATACTGCAACAGTGATATAGAAGGACATGCAATGTCTCAAGTTCACATTATTTCAAATACAGATGTTCAGAATGTCATAAATTCTAGTTTATTGTTTTCAGAAGCCAGTGCAAATATTGTACTGAGGGGTGATTAAAGGGATCAGAGTGTAGATTTTGATCAGTCTGATAAAGTAAACATCAGCATAAATGATGTACAGATTTCAAAGCAAAGTAAAGAAAAAATGCATACCATAGCTCAAGTCAGTGTTGTTGCTAGTTCTACAAAAAAGGATTTTCAACTTATCTGGAAAGAGTGGGGTAATCAAGCACCAAATCAGATTATTTATCTGTTATTGTTTAAGGTTGGAATAAATGACAATATTTCATTGCTTACAGAAAAAGTATGGAATAATGTAATGATTAATACAGACAAATCAACTTATAAATAGACCTTTATTAGAAGATACAAATGTAGTTTTGTCAGTATTTAAAGGGTCAAGGATTACTGCAGTTAAAACAGTTCAAAGTGGAACAGCTCTGTACTAGGTATGGACATGTCATCAGAGTTACATGTTGTTTTAGACTTCAGTAACAAAATGAAAATAATATAGAATGTTTAGAAGTGCGCACAGATAATACTTGTAAGAATTTGCATGCAGTAGATTTTGCAAATGTACCGAATTTGAAGAATTGGTTATGACAGGAACATGCATATTTATGGATTAAAGATAAAATAAATTCCAGTTCAGCTGACACAGCTGAAGTGATCAGAAAAGCGTATCGGGTGTGGCCAGTGAAAAAAAGGGTAACAGTTTGTGTAGGATATACCCGACATGACAGTCAAGTTAATTTGCAGAATAAAGGGTTTACAGTTACAGATTTAGCAAATTAATTTTTGTGTTATTGTTTTGTTTAGCAGGCATTGTTATTATGGTAGGAAAGTGTTGTAGTGCATAAATAATATCTTGATAGAGACAGAGACAAAAACATTCACAGATATTAAATGATGTTTTGCTAGTTTACAGAATGTAAAATTTAAATTGAATGCTACATTTTAGAAATGGCAGTACAATGAAAAGTTCAGATCCCATGCAAGAAAAGAGTGCATCATAATTAAATATTATGTGCCATTAAAGCCACAGGTTGTATTGTCTATGTTATACTTGTATAAAGGGCAGGCAAGTAAAGTTCCAGAATTAGATCAGTTCAGCTCTAGTAATAAATGTGTATACTATATGAAGAAATATCACATATGTGCATAAAGGACAGACAAGTACACTTCCAGAATCAGATCAGTTCTATTTGTGTAATAAATGTGTCTATGCAAACAGTCCAAGATTGTATATATTTCTTGCAGAAATTGCAGTTTACCAAGCACACCAGGTCAAATTACAGGCCAGCTTGGTGAGCTGAATTAAAGATAGTACTTTATGCCATAAAATAGTATAGTAAAGATCAATTTAATATTCTTAGGGATAGTTTATGCAATTACAATTCTTACTATTTATCCAAGAAAATTCTAGACAGTAATGATAAATCCTTGCAGCATTCAGCAGTAATAGAAAAAATTAAATGATGTCAGCTAAAGGAACAACTATGTTAAGACAAGTGGGTGGAGATTTACACACAGAACAGTATGTTAGGACCTGAGGGTTGCAGAATAAACGTAGAAAGTTCAACAGTTAAAATTAATTTTATAGAGGTGCAGAAATTAAAAAAAAGTTGAAATATTAATACAGTGTTAGATTACTATTTTAGCTTCATTTGAAGATATGAAAGAGAAAAAAACAATGCAACTGAGGTTTCCTTTTGATCTTATTACAGCCTTTCCATTTCACTGTAGTACATTATCAGTTCAGTTACAGACTTGCAAAAAATGTATTTATTAGTAACATTAGATGAATTCACTATAGTACATTATCAGTTTGCTTACAGATTTACAAGAATTCTTGTTTATTTCATGCAGAAAAATGTAAATAAAGTCAGGGCAGCATGCAATACTTTCAGTTTATAATTGTTAAAGCTGCAAATATTATTTTAAAGACCTGATACTGTTTTTATTTCCAGGCTGATTTTTAAATTTAGTCAAAGACTTCAGTCACCCAGGCTTGCACAAGAGATGGAAAGGGGAGGTTTGGAGGACCTAAGACACAGAAAAAGATAATAAAACATCCTCCAATACCTCAGAAGTGACTGGGACAATGCAGAGTAAGACCTAAACTTGTCAAGAACTGTGGTGCATAAGCCAACTATCTACAGAAAATCTGTGTACAACAGATATACATTTATGTAAATTAGAGTTAAAGCAAGTATGTGAATGTTCTCTAGTTTTCACTCAGTTGTATAACAGTACTAGTTTTCAGTTTATGTTTTTATTTATGTTCAGACAATACTGATAGAAAAAGGTACTAATAGTTTAGTTTCCAGAATATAACATTTACCAGATTTCAGTTATGCTTTTATCTGCGTTCAGTTAACACTGGCAAAATATATTCTTTTAGTATTAGGTTAGTTTCCAGAATACACACAGCTATTTTAAATGTTCAGTGCAAATATGTATCATGCTAATGTAAATTTCAGTCAAGGTTCTGAATATGACATTCATACTTAGTTGTGCATTCAGTACAGTACATTTCAGTCAAATTTTAGAATATAACATTAATGAAAATTTCAGTCAAAGTTTCAGAATATGATATTCATACTCGGTTATGAGTTCAGTATAGTACATTTCAGTCAGGCTTGAGAATATAACATTCATACTCAGTTGCAACATGCAATTACATCAGAATTCACATTATTCAGTCATTAGTTTAAGGGTAAAGTGACATAATTATTTGTAAACAGCACTACTGTATCACACATCACATTATTAGTTTTAAGGGTAAAGTGACCAAATTATTTGTGACAGGCTTATTAAATTAAGTTATCTAAAGAATAGGAAGTAATAGTTATTTAATATACTCAAGGCATAGTAGAGCAGGCTTAATTTGTTAATTAATTTACAAATTACAGTGCACTTTACATAATTATTATATATTAGCCAGAAAGTTAAAAGGACACTGACAGAGTATGCAAAGGTTGTTGTTTGTCTTTTCGGCTTTTCCCGGTTAGGGGTCACCACAGAGGAACTCCGGTCCGCTAATGATTGGCAGTAGATTTTTTATGGTGTCGAGTTGCCAGCCCAATGCCCAACCTTTGGCGAAGGCACGCCCATTCACGCATGTCTTTCGGAGGCCACTCAACTGCGGGGAGGACATGCAGGCTCCACACAAAAGGCACTAAATACAGAAAGCATAGGTTTTACTAAACTATTATAGCTCATAAATATTTACAGGATATTTAAGACACAATTTTAAAAGGCAGACATCTATTAGCACATAGAAATCAAAAGGGTATTAACAAATCTAGCTGAAAATATACAGACACAAGTTAATACAGTATATTGTAATTTTGCTTGAAGAACAGTCATAAAGGTATCCCTCTAGTGCCAATTTCAGTTAGTCTTCAGAAAATAACCATCATGCTTGAGAGGCTATATAATAAAAAAGAAAATGGATGAAACAGTACAATGTCTGAGGATTTAAATCTGTGAGCAACAGGAGAAGGTTTCATTTGCTATAAGAGAGAGAAATCATGGTGCAATAAGGCATAACGTAGAAAACATAGCCAATAATCAGTGTAATTCTGACATTACAGCATAAAGCAATAGAAAAGAAAAATAGGTAGGGTTGGCAGTTCATACTCTGTCTCACTTAACTGGAGTCTCACAGGTATGGCATTTTCTTGATACAGGAATCTATCTATGAATACTTCACATGCTGGAGGGATAGATTCCTGTCCCAGAGACTTCCCATACTCTGGAACAGACTACCTATCTATGTCAAACAGAGGTCCTCATTAGCACTCTTCAAGAAAAATCTTGATAATTGGATGGGAAATGGGAAATTCACCGCGGGGATCACTTCTGTGGCTCGACAGTGGCACAGGAAAATAATTTTCTTGGGTGGCAAAAGCCAGGGTACATTTTTTGGCTAGGCTTGTATGGGCCCTAGGGCTGATAGCCTAGTACCTACCTATGAACCTATGATGCTGTTTCTGGAACAGCAGGATTAAAAGAATTATCTGGCCTCAAAATTAGAAACTGAACATTTAAAATAGCTGTGTATATTAAAAGGCACTGATTTTCAGAATAATCTGCTGGTTTTAGATACATCACACATACACCACACATACACTGCAACTTAGACCTAAAGACTCTAAGGGTCTACTTCACGATGTCAAAAGCCGACAATATTGAAGCTGATATTGTCGGCACCACAACATCGAAAGTGCAGAACATCATGCAGGTAAACGGAAATCTCCGTAGGGGGAGATTTCCATTTACCTCAATGTAGTGCGGTCTCGGAGTTGGAATATTTAAGTAGGGGGGTGTGGGGGTGCAGGGGGGCTTGCCTCCCTGCCTACGCTAGTTAGTTTTTATTTTTGTTTGTTTTTTTTTTAAATGTTATTCGATGTTTTACTATATCGATCACTGGAGGTCGACCTTTAGTGATTTTATGTAGTAAGATTTTGATAGCATGATATAGATACGACTCTAAAGACTATGGATATAGATAATGGGGCAATCATTGCAGCATGTATATTTCCTGCATATGGAGCTGTTAAAGCTATTTGGAGCTAATAGTAGCTTTGAGATCTTAACAGACATCACTATCAGGACACATCTGCAGGTTATGAGTAAGGTGGCATAAATCCTGTATATTCAAACCAGATTACTGTAGTTAATATAGATATAAGGTAACTGCAAAAGACGGTACTGGAAACATTCATCAGGGACCTCAGGGGGAGCTGTTAGACTATTGAGTTCACTATAGTACATTAAGGTAGACTAACAGGTCTAAAAATATAGAGTCAGGCTTGTGTTTTCATGTATTCCTTCAGTTTCAGGGAAAGACATTTTGGCAGAAAGGAAAAATAATCATGTTGGCTAAGCATGAGATGTGCAGAAATAACATTTTGCTAGGGAAAGCTCCAGAATGCTCCTTTTTCAAGGGAAAGATATGTGTATTTGCAATGAAATGCTAGATAAAAAATAGACAGTTAGCCACTGTGAGGCACATGCAAGACAAGGCTTGAAAATCAAAGCTAAAGAGTTATGTAAAACATTACAGGGTTTTGGTATTATTATTATTAGGAAATACTTCAGCTACAGTCAGATGAGTCAGTCAAGTTAGCATTTGGACTGATATGCAAAAGATCTTTACAGTACAGACACTCAAGCCTGAGTACAGAAGTCAGGCCAAATATCCATACTATTCAGGAGGAAAAGACTGTTTCAGTTGATATTATTCAGAAGAATAAGAATATACATGCAGAAACTTTGGATATATTTATCAGCACTGTTACTGTTACCCAGCATTCCAGAATTTCTACAGACTGTTATATTGTTTATCAGCACTGTTATTGGACACAGTATTCAGATATTGTTAACATCTAATAAACCATTCTTAACTGAACTTCAGAGTATGCAAAATTTATTCTGAAAAGTACAACATGATTTGGTCCATAAAGGAGAGACTGGCACCTGTTAAGCACAAGTTTGGGTAATTAACAGATAAAGACATTCATTCCAATCTCATTTTAGTTGTTTTCAGTTAATTCCAGTATACTACATTCTTATCAATTCTTTCAAATACTGTTCTGTTTTGGGGCAATTCAGTTCTGGGTAGTTGCATCCGTACATCCCTTTTATGCCCTACATTCCATGTGGGAAGCATAGACATATGGCGCATACAAGATCTTTACACTTTTGCAAACTAGGTAACCATCCGGCTGCCCTGGTGAGAGATCCTTTCTATGTGGAGTGCTGCAGCTGTGAAGAAAATGACATCTACTGTTATGGTAAGATTTTACACAACTGTACTATCTGTCATCTCTGTCCGTTTGTCATTTATGCAACTCAATGAGGACAATGCCATTGCAAAGTTAGGGATGAAGTTATGATAGTAATTGTATAACCTTAAAAAAAAAAGTCTTGGCCTGTTTTTTGTTAGCAGGTGTGGGTCAGTTTCATATGGCTTTTTACCACCACCTCTGTCAGTGATTTTACTATCCCTTTTCCTATCACTTCACCTAAGTATTTGGCTTTGGACATTCCCAATTTACATTTAATGAGGTTTACTGGTGACTTTGCCTGATGTGACAAGTTTAGAATGGCTTTGGCCATGGGGAAAGTAGCAGGAATAACCCTTGGTTAAGTTCAAAGTGGACAGAACTCTAACTTTGCCCAATTTTTCAACCAGTTCACCTACTCTAGGCATGGGGTAGGATAGTAAATTTGGAAAAGCAATTTTTTTTCTGAAGTCATTGCAAAATCTTATAGTTTTGACAGGTTTGGGAACTAGTAGAATGGGGCTATTCAACCCACTCTGAGTCTTTAATCACCCTGAGCTTAAACATGTTCTGCATTTCCTTCTTAAATGCTTTGTGCTGGGACTCTGGTATCCAGTATTGTTTTAAATGTTACATTTTCACCAGGGATGATCTCAATGTTGAGCTGAATTACATTAGTTCTGCCTGGCGATTCTAAAATATGATTCCATTTCTAAGTGAAAAAAATTATTTAAATTCTTGTGTCGGGGTCACTGACAGTATATCATTTACATTAACTTCAGGACATCCTGTAAGGAGGGGATTCAACTTTTTCAGCAAACAGCTTCACTTCATCATTGCAAATTTTCAGTTCCTCTCAAAGGTTTGAAGGCACTTATGTTTTATAACTGTTCTTATTTCCTGTTACCAGTTTGACTCACTTTGTAATTTCTTCACCCTTCTTTTTCTATCACTTCAAAAGAGTCTCAACACTTTGTGAGAAATTTATTTTCAGAAGTGAGTACTAGCCCATGTACATTTTCCCCTGTTTTGAACTCTCTAAGGCTAGCATTTCTGTTATAAAGTATTATGCTGAGCTACCTGTCTATCTCTCTTTGATACACACACACACACACACACACACACACACACACACACACACACACATATATATATATATATATATATATATATATATATATATATATGCTCCCTGACTGTAGGTACTGTGCTTCTTAGCCTATCTTTCAACTCTATGAAATGTCCTATCACAACCTGGAAAGGAGTGCTTTCCTCTTCTCAAGTTTCTTTCAGTATATCTGGCAAGCCTCTAGGACACCTGCCATAACAGCAGTTCTTATTTTCAGAAATCAATCAAGGCTTGAGGTACTTCTCTTACAAGAAATAGATGGTAAGGAGGTAACCCATTTTTTACCTATAGAGTTCCAAAGCATAGATTTTAAAGTTTTGTTAAAGTGTTCAAATGTCCCATCTGCTTGGCAGTGGAATACAGATGTTCTTAACTGCTTCCCTTTGAAGAACGGGCAACATTCATGCATTACTTTAGACATGAATGGGGGACCTTGTCAGTAAGTATTTCTATGGGAATTGTTACCCTTGGAAAAAAGTACTACTACTTCTGTTACTATAGACTTAGCATTTTCACCCTCCTTAAGGTACTGCTTCTGAAAACTTTGTTGCATAGTCACTGACTCCCAGGATGCACTGGTGAGCTCTATTCATCTTCATAAGTAGGCCTCTTATGTCCATGGCTGTGCACTCAAATGGCACTTGTATTATAGACAAAGGAATCAGAGGGTTTCTAAACCTTGAATTAGGTGTTGTAGTCTGATACTCTGGAAAGGCTGCACAGAAACTTTCTACTTTTTCATAGCTCAAGGCCAGTAAAATCTAGGCACAAATCTATAATGATGGTATGCTAGCTGCATCGCAAGGGCTGCAAAGGGCTTTCATACCAATTTCTTGAATTTCCCTGTAGAGTACATCATTTCTCAACTCAAAGTATCAATGTGAAGTGGGGCTGTTTTATTTGCTCGCCTCCCTATCCACTCTTGCTATGTTCTCTCTGGCCATACTTGGCATACCTTTTTTGTATGTTTCTTCTCCCATGCTCTTCCTAGTATTCAGCTCCAGGATAACATTCAGTATGTGTGTGTGTGTGTGTGTGTGTGTGTGTGTGTGTGTGTGTGTGTGTGTGTGTGTGTGTGTGTGTGTGTGTGTCTGTGTGTGTGCAAAATGAGGTAAGTATGCTTCTTCCATGTTTGTAGGCACATAGTGCAGGTCTGTTCCAACAGCAATGTGTGGTTAGGGGGCCTGAGAGGACTGAATAGTCTAACTGGGATTATGATCAGATATCAACAATGTATGTTTGGGGAGGCAAAAAACCCACAGTGTCTAGGAAAGACATGGATTTAATCTTTTCTATGGATAATAAATTGTGCAAAAAGCTTTATATCTTAGGATTTATTGTAAATAGAATAACCTAAACCTTTAGCCTTGTTAACCTTACATATGTTAACAAGTATTCACTGGGGCATTAAAAGTGTCCACATAATTTGACACAATCCACAACTTTATGATTTACTGTGGTGCTATGCCCAAACACTGTTGGCAGACTTTTCCAGAATATCGAAGTACCTTTCTTTCTTTTTCTTTCCATCTTTCTTTCCATCTTTCTTTCTTTCTTTCTTTCTTTCTTTCTTTCTTTCTTTCTTTCTTTCTTTCTTTCTTTCTTTCTTTCTTGTTGATTGAGTTAGCCAGATAGTTCTATAGTCTAGGGGGGACAGGAGATGGAATTCACTATAACTAGGAGAAATTTGGGCAGGACACCAGGAAAATTCCCGTACTCTGAAGGGGATGATATGGTTGTGTTTTCTAGATGAGTAATGGTTGAGGAGATACAGCGATATGGTGATGCTACAGTATTTAATGATTCTGTCGAGCCTAGTTAATGCACTGTTAAGTCTGGAGTGTTTAATACCAAGCTGGCTAGAGGAGGTCAACCTGATAGCACACTTCTGAAAATGCAAATGAAACCAATAAACTCAGTGATTCTGAACTGACTAAACAGTGGGCAGATTTTATGGCTGAGACTCATTGCCATTCTGAGACTGACAAGGCTGCCGCTTTTGTCTGAAGTCCAGAATTAGTTTCCAGTGATGACAGCAGACCAGTAACATCTTCTTCATAAGCTGGGTTGCAAAAATGCCCTGAGTTGGAGTGTTGTGGTAATGGAAAGGAAGGTCAACATCAACAACTTTGTGTCTATGCAGGGACAGCAGCAAAGAGAACTGTTTCAAGGGACGATAAGATGTAAAGAACTGACTTAGCACATAATTCCCATCCAAAGGAAGGGCTTCATTCCAAACTGAAGAAAGACATTGCTAGATTATTTGTGTGGGACCATATTATTATTATACTTTACATTTGGCTATTCAACAATTAATGCTTTTTGGATATTACTTTTGTGAGGTTGGAAACTGCAGAAAAGTGTGTGACTGTTCCGTATAAGGGGAGACCCACATACCTGGAAAGACTTTATTCTTACTGATTTGTCATTTTGTAGTTTATGACTGATGTCCTTGAAAAATGAAACATTTATCATTCTTTAAAAGAACATTGTCCTAATGTGATGATATTGATAATCCCAAAGACTCTAAATGTATGCGTACTGGGGTGGGGGGGGGGGGTAGGGAGAGTTAGACCAAATTACTGTTAAAGTTATAATTGTTGATCTATGATAAATGTTTTTGGCTTTAGGGGACATGTTATGTACTCCAGCCTAATACTTTTTTTGGGAGGAGGGATAGATGCTGGGCACCTTATTCAACACTGCAATAAATGTTGTTGTGAATTATGTGGAGAAATAGGTCATTCCCAGACGTTGTATACCTGTTTGTAGACTATGCTGTATCATCAGTCATTTTGGGTTCAACTACTCATGTACTTAATTTCTCCTCACACATCATAGCTCAATTCCTGATGCTGTGGAATACACAGAGGTGTCCAGTACTGGTGATGGGGTCTTTATTCCGTATCTTGTTAGTGACAAAAGTAAGCTTTTGTTGGACATACAATAGGAAAGGGGGGGGGGTACTTTGGTAGAAAAGGCTGCTTTTACTGTTCTTCCTATGATAGTGCATTCAGTATCTCTTACTAAGTGATTTTTTTGTTTTACAGGACATCCCTGTTGGGTAGAAGAAACCTGCACCAGATGGAAATACTAATCCCCGACAGACTAAAGAGTTAGCTTAAGAAAACAAAAGGAATGCAAGAAAAAGTTTAAGAAATAAAAAAAAAAATGGATGCTGATTAATATTTGAATGTGTTCAGAAATTATGAATAGTGTGTGCTCTTACTTACAACTGTTTCTCATTTCCCACTGGGTTCCATCCCTTCGTTGGTGGAGGATGGGGGTTGGCGTAATGGTTAATGTGCTTACTTCACAGACAGAAGTTACAGAGTTTAATTTTCACCTTTGGTCATGGTCTAGTTATTAGCTAGCTATGTAATAGTCTACAGACCGACTGCCTAGTATTTTCCTATGAACAATAGTATAATTAGTTTAGTGACTTTGAAGGTGGTTTGTTGGGGTTGGTGTAATGGTTAAGGTGTTTACTTCAAGGATACAAGGTACAGGCTTTGCTTCTTACCCTTAGAAAGGAAATTGACTTGGTGGAGTTTAAACAAAGAAAAACATAAAGGATATAGTAGTACAGTGAACATCAGAAGGATATGTTTCTTAAGAAAGTAATTTGAAATTTTAAGTATAAAGTTTAGTTCAAGTGATCTTGTAGGTTATTTAATTATTGTTCAGGGGCTTTTGCTCCATGTGACTTTTTCATGTCTCTGAGTAATGCTAGTCAGCTGAGTAATGCTAGTAGACCACAACAGGACAGTGTGACTAGAGCTACCCAGCCAACCATTTGGAATACCTTTCTGTATTTTTATGATGTATATGAAATGCAAGTAAGGATATGAATTCTGAAATATATTTTAAAGATCCAGTTAGTCTTTGCAGTATATAGCGTAGTATCATTTAATTGTACCTGACCTAACACTAACTCAGACAGACAAAACCTTGGTTTAGTATCTGATCCAAAGGGCAGCCCAATTAGGAGCGACATACCTGTCCACACATACTTACACAATTCCCAACTACTGTAATTTTGTGATACAATTTTAGTCCTCCAATTTAGCCTTCCTCCTCCAAGATTTACTGATTTTCTTCATAAAGGCAGACATTTTTATTCACATACCTAATTAAATGAATAAATGAAGACATATAAAGATTCTGTATCACTAATTCTGTACAGTTTGGTACATGAAGACTTTCTATTGTGAAAAATAAAAAACACGCTTCTTTCTGACATTCTGCTATAATTTTAAAGGCCAGTGCTATGACTTTTAATGCTCAGAGGTTGGAAGGTTTGCACATTGATGCTGCACTACAATATGAGTACTAGCAAATTAATCCAAGCTCCCAGCAAGGGAATCAAACCTTCAATCTTGTGATCTTCCATTATCAAAGGCAAATATGCTACCCGTTAAGCCTCTAACACTGGATTTGAAGTTTTTGCAGTTACCCTTATGGCCAGGAACTCTTCATATGTATTCATATGCAAAACTATGGAAAGGATCATCATAAATAAAAATAATGGGGACCTACAGACACTGGATCCTACCCAGTTCGGCTTTGTTAAGGGCAGATCCTGCCTCTTAAACCTGGTCGATTTCTTTGAAACAGTCACCAAGGCCATTGACGAGGAGAAGGTGGTCCACACAGCCTACCTGGACCTCGCAAAAGCCTTCAATACAATAACTCACTTGGGCATTATAGATAAGCTCACCAGCTTAAATATAAACCCCTATGTCACTAGATGGGTTGCAAACTGGCTCAAGGACAGAACCCACATGGTTAGAATTTCTGGAGCCATGTCAGACTCCAAACCAGTTACAAGTGGCATCCCACAAGGCTCAGTCCTGGGACCTCTCTTGTTCGGTATATATTTCTCGGAGGTACAGGCCAACACGGAAGGACTATGGCTGACCAAGTTCACAGATGACTGCAAACTAGGCACCATAATCAACTCTCCAGCCAACATAAGCATCCTACAAAAGGGCCTCATAGAAACAGACAACTGTTGCCAGAGCCATGACCTCATGGTAAACGCCAAAAAGTGTATAGTCATCCCCTTTGGCAAAAACAAAGTGCCCACAAATTACCACATAGGTGGTAATCCATTAAGTACGGAAGAAGTAATTAGGGACCTGAGGACCCAAGTTGATAGCAATCTCTCATTTGAAAACCACGTGGCCAAAGTGGTTAGAAAAACATTTTATATAGCCCTCCTAATCATGAAGGGATTCACATCTAGATCAGGGAAGGTCATCGTGCCTCTTTACTCATCCCTCATCAGGCCCATAATTGAGTACAATGCCCCTTTTGGGATGTACCTTACCAGACACCTGCAGCAACTGGAAAGACCCCAAAAGTACCTCACCAAGAGGATCAAAGGGCTCAAACAGATGCCATATGCTGCCCGGTTAAAGAAACTCCAGCTCTACTCAGTGGCATACTGCCTGCTCAGAGGCGATCTGTGCCTGACGTATAAAGCCATGTCCAACCCGGAATTAATGGACATGCTGCACCTCAGAAAATCCAAATACCATCGAGCTACGCGCTCGAGAGACTTGAACCTCAGCACTGAAATAAATAGGACATGCTGGAGGGACAGATTCATAACACAGAGGGTCCCTTCACTCTGGAATAGAATCCCAGTCCAGGTTAGGCAGAGTCCCTCATTGACTCTCTTCAAGAGGAATCTTGATGAGTGGATGGGAGATCATAGGTTTACCCCGGGTATCCCTTCTGTGTCACTGTTAGACAGAGGCACAGTATACTAACCTCGAAAAAGGGCATAGCAAAATTCATTTAAAATGGGTGGCGAAAGCCAAACACACTCTGGCTAGGCTTATAAATGCCCTAGGGCAGATAGCCTAGTATGAACCTATGAACCTATGTATGTGAACCTATGAACCTATGAACCTATGTATGTGCCTATCCAGGCATCAATGAAATGTTCTCGATCCTATGTATTTTAAGGTTAAAGAACTTAGATAGAAGTCATTGATATTATGCATTATTCCATTATTTAATTTTGGCACAACTAATTTAAGACACTATTCAATGGTAACTTAACTTTCGAGTAACATATATATATATATATATATATATATATATATATATATATATATATATATATTTTTTTTAAATAAGGGTGATGTGCAGAGCTGTAGTAACTACAGAGGGATTAAATTGATCAGTCACAGCATGACGTTGTGTGAAAGAGTAGTGGAAGCAAGGTTAAGAAGGGACGTGATGATTAGTGATCAGCAGTATGGTTTCATGCCGGGAAAGAGCACTACAGATGCGATGTTTGCTCTGAGAGTGTTGATGAAAAAGTACAGAGAATGTCAGAAGGAGTTGCATTGTGTTTTTGTAGACATAGAGAAAGCATATGACAGGGTGCCTAGAGAGGAGTTGTGGTATTGTATGAGGAAGTCAGGAGTGTCAGAGAAGTATGTAAGAGTGGTACAGGATATGTACGAGGGTAGTGTGACAACAGTGAGGTCTGCGGTGGGAGTGATGGATGCATTTAAGGTGGAGGTGGAGTTACATCAAGGATCAGCTCTGAGCCCTTTCTTATTTGCAATGGTGATGGACAGGTTGACAGACGAGATCAGACAGGAGTCCCCGTGGACTATGATGTTTGCAGATGACATTGTGATCTGTAGTGAGAGTAGGGCACAGGTGGAGGAGACCCTGGAGAGATGAAGATATACTCTAGAGAGAAGAAGAATGAAGGTCAGCAGGAATAAGACAGAATATGTGTGTGTGAATGAGAGGGAGGATAGAGGAATGATGAGGATGCAAGGAGTAGAGGTGGCAAAGGTGGATGAGCTTAAATACTTGGAGTCAATAGTTCAGTGTAACGGTGAGTGTGGAAGAGAGGTGAAGAAGAGAGTACAGGCGGGATGGAGTGGGTGGAGAAGAGTGTCAGGAGTGATTTGTAACAGACGAGTACCTGTAAGAGTGAAAGGGAAGGTCTACAAGAGGGTAGTGAGACCAGCTACGTTATATGGGTTGGAGACAGTGACATTGACAAAAAGGTGGGAGTTTGAGCTGGATGTGGCAGAATTAAAGATGTTAAGATTTGTACTGGGTGTGATGAGGGTAGACAGGATTAGGAATAAGTATATTAGAGGGTCAGTCCAGGTTGGAAGGCTTGGAGACAAAACCAGAGAGGCACAATTACGTTGGTTTGGACATGTGCTGAGGAGGGATGCTGAGTATATTGGGAAAAAGATGCTAAGGATGAAGCTACCAGGTAACAGGAAAAGAGGAAGGCCTAAGATAAGGTTTATGGATGTGGTGAGAGAGGACATGCAGGTGGTTGGTGTGATAGAGCAAGATGCAGAGGACAGGAAGAAATGGAAACAGGTGATCTGCTGTGGTGACCCCTAACGGGAACAGCCGAAAGAAGAAGATGATATTTTTTAGTATAAATTCTACGAGTACTAAGTTCCTTTTTATATACACATATATACATAACATTTTTTCAGGAGCTTAGGTACAGTAGAATGTAATTAATATTTTTAGTTTTAACTTCTAACCCTTGTAGAACTAAAAAGGTAAGGTTAACATAAGCTGGTATAGACTTTTTACAATTAGTGTCCAGTAATCAACACTGTAGTTAATACTACATTATACTCGTCACATTATGAGTGCACCTATGGACAGAAACTTAAGAAGTACTTTATTGTCAAACTTAACTCTGTCATCTAAAGATTATGATATGCGGAGAGCCAGACAAATAAGTGCACTAATACAGCATAATGCATGGTACAAACATGTACCTATACATTTTTATTTTTTAGTTAAACTACGCGTATATATGCCTAAGAGTAAGAAAGCGTTAAAGAATGATTTTTATAGAAACTTGAATAGAGCCTTTTATGCACATCCACTTAATGTGACACGCATTTTAAACCTCCAAAAAGGTTTTTATGTACATAATAGATGGAACACCACTTAGGTATATGTTTTAAATAGGACAGAAACACGTATTATCAGGACACAACAGTCTAAACTACGCACTTAAAAGAAAGTGTTTTAGCAAATTTACACATGTACAAATATAGGTACTGCGAAGCACATTCATGGAACAGAGGTAACACATTGTTACAAGTATTGAGATTGTATTACAAAGTATTTATAAAATGACTGAGAGATGGGAAAACACTCACGGTTTTAGATGATAAATGTATGTATTGCAAAGACTTTAGGCATTGTATTTTATATTTATTTTTATTTTATTGTAAGTTACTTAACCTTATAAGAAATTCAAAGCTATGGAATTTTAGAACATTAGAACTTTAGAAGGTTAATTTACCCTAAGGTGCGTTGTATCTTTAATGGTACGTGATGTCATGAATTGTATAAAAAGAAGGAAGGGGCAGAGTATAAGGTATTTGAAAAAGTTTTCATACTTATGAAAACGAAAAGCGTTCACTTTTTGCTGTTTTAATTAACCAAATTTTATTGGAGTTGGTATCGCTTAATAAACACTTTTATTGTTGAAGCAACAAGTTGCTGTCCATTTTGGACATAGAAGTTAAGCAAAGAAAGCCAGGAGCAGCAACACTACTTGATCCATTTTCCCGTGGCTATTTTAAGCTTTGGTTTCAACGTTTTTTTGGTTTGTATATAGATAATGTAAGTGGATAGACAGGTGGTTCAATTCCATCGCTGCTTCAGTATTATGACTTTGATTACTGTTGTATACCATTGGCCACCTCCCAACCACCTTTATATATCTTTTTAATTATGAGCTTGAATTACAGTGACATTCTGTGACACTCACATATCCTAGCATCCACATGGAAATTAACGTTTTGGTGACACATTGATTACATAACATTAACATACCTGCTGTATCTCACATTTGGAATGTAAATTTTCCTGTGTTGCATGACTTTGATACTGTGCTTTGTACATTGTGTAACTACATGTGTAAGATGTTTGAGGCCAGCTGTAGGTGTGTTTTTTGCCCTCATCTTGTGTAAACTATTCTTAAAAGACATATGTTGTATAGCTGTATAGTGTTATTGTGCACTTTACCCACTTTTTAGCATAAACATCCAGCTAATAAACAGCGCAGATGTCATCCAGTTAACTGTGCAGTGTCCCAGTTGTACCTCAACATGTTGTATGGCACTTTGGTTTCAACGGTTTTTTGGTTTGTATATAGATAATGTAAGTGGATAGACAGGTGGTTCAATTTACATTCCAAATGTGAGATACAGCAGGTATGTTAATGTTATGTAATCAATGTGTCACCAAAACGTTAATTTCCATGTGGATGCTAGGATATGCGGGTGTCACAGAATGTCACTGTAATTCAAGCTCATAATTAAAAAGATATATAAAGGTGGTTGGGAGGTGGCCAATGGTATACAACAGTAATCAAAGTCATAATATTGAAGCAGCGATGGAATTGAACCACCTGTCTATCCACTTACATTATCTATATACAAACCAAAAAAACGTTGAAACCAAAGTTTAAAGCACTAATGTTTAGCTTGTAATCCAGGGTAGTTAGTCCAAATCTAGCCATTACTACTCAGACTATGTTGTGCCAGTCTTATTGTGACTGTTCATGTTGCTAACACTGTTGTCAAGCAAATTTGCTTTGTACATATATATATATATATATATATATATATATATATATAGATCTCTTTTACAAAAATCTATGATAATTTGTCACATAGTAATGCTTTTATTCAGAGTAATGATGACATGTGATTACATTTTCCTTACATAACATATGTAGGATGTGTTATCCTCTGGCATGAGGGAATGAAATGACATGCTGTCTGTTGTTAACTTACTGCTGCAATCACAGGTACACATACTCTTGCAGCAATACCATGATGTAATGCCTTCACATAATGACATATCTCACTATCGTAGTGACATTTCTACCATGGTGCATTCATCCTGTAAAATACCATGTATTTGCTGCTGTCAAATGCTTATGTGTTCAACATCCACATTCAGTGGCTGTTAGCACTGTTGGGCCTAATAATGTAAGGCATGAATAACATCCAACACAGTTGTAATGTATAGATTTTCAGTGGGAGAGGCCTTCACCATCCATTTTATCTCAGAGATTGTCTACCACAGATATGTCTGGTGTAATAAGTTAGCATATGTGGAATGTCATAATAGTGTTAAGACTTCCACTGTGGTGCTTGTGGTTCATCCTGATGTCATTAGTCAGTAGAGTCACATTGCTTGCTGTTCAATTCCTGACAGGGGAAGTATTATATGAATGTACTGATGTTACATAAATGCCATTCTATGTAGTTACTGTTATCCATTTTTATGTTGGACAATGATATATCATCACAAATTGTGATTGCATGGGAGTGAAATGTTTATTTGGTGCATGTTGTGCTGTGAGTGCTACTGTAGTATGTGCATTGAGTACTGGCTTGTACAGCATACCTACACAGATAGACTGTGGTTCATTTCTGGGATAATGTGTGTCCTACCAATGGAAACAGCTTCCTTGTCAAAGAAGCAGTCATGGTAATGCTCACTGCTGTGTGGACAGTTAGCATTCTGAATAAATCTGATTGCTAATATATTTTCATAACTCTTGTCTTAATGCACACATTGAATTCAGTTATTTGTGGCATATTCCATTGCTATTTCATTTGGCACATGTAGTCAGTACAGAGGTCTTTCCATTGGTAGGACATATGCTGTCCCATTGCCATGCTGAAATTAAGGATCTGCTATTAATTTTTGTTAAGATGCTTGTGATAACTACTCAGCAGAGAAAGATATATAGAATTCTTTCATCACCACTTGTGGACTGATGAGGTATTTTCTCTGACAAGTTTAGTCAGCTGAAACTGGTACTTAAGGACTGAACATTTGCTTTCTTCCAAGAAAGATTTTAGTTACACAAGACTTCCTTGGAAGGAAAGTGATTTTTCCACATAATGGAGAGCTTCAAAAAGATATTGCCAATAAGAATTGTATTTTTATATATATTGCATCCAGTCAGCAATTTATTGTTATGTAGAAGGTGAGTCTACAGCGAACAAATCCAGTATATTATTCATGTGGTATTGACCTACAGCATACCAGCTAGAATTTATAGTTTAAAAAAGTCAGATGCAATGGTTATATCTGCACGCATCAGCTGTGTTACTGGGCATTAATATTAAGCAAAGGTATAACATAACAGCACCAAAGATGATAATAATCTTATTTTGAAATTAAACTAGCTTCTTTGTGCTTATTTTTCTTAAAGATATAGATCTCATTTGCATAGCCAAACTTCAAAAAGTAATCATAATACGATGGGCAGGATTCACGAAGCCTCCGTGTAAGAGTTACAAGGCTTACACGGAGGCTGCAGTTAAACGGTGTGACATCAGCATGTCATGCATATGCATGAGGGCATGCTGAATCACACCTAAGGCTTACATGGTCCATGGAAGACAGTAGGGGGCGTGTCCGTAGGCCGAGCCCTGCAAGCGGATACACCCCAAGAAGAGTAAAAGTCCCGAAAGTAAACCCCCACGACAGAGTCCATGGAAATGTGAATAAACACAACACATGCCCCCACAGACTATGAACATAAAATTATATAAATGAACATGTTATATATTTTTTTAAATTGTAAAGATGTTTGCCCGTGAGTGCGCTCGTTTGCGCGGGCGTGCCCGTAGCTCAGCCGCAGTTAGCAGTAAGTGGAAAAGCATATAAGAACTAACTATGCAAAGTAAGCCAAAAAGCAATAGCGTAGTGGTAGAGACGTCGGCTGAAGAGCAGGCAGTCATGGTTCGAGCCCCCACAACATAAAGTTTTATATTTAGTGAAATAAGCACGAAACAGGTCCCTGACATATATGTACACATATAAAATTATATTTTATGTAAAATGTAATGAAATAGGCTATTTATTTTGAAGAAATGTGAGATAACAAAATAATAAAAAATGCCAGATGTGCCTATAGCTGAGCTACAGTTTAACAAGGTGAGTGCATCTGCCCGTAGGTGAGCAGTGGTTTAACAGGTGCAAAATGAGTGCCCGTAGGTGAGCAGTGGTTTAACAGGAGCAAAATGAGTGCCCGTAGGTGAGCAGTGGTTTAACAGGTGCAAAATGAGTGCCCGTAGGTGAGCAGTGGTTTAACACGTTGAAACTGTGTGCCCATGGCTGAGTTGAGCGTAATATGCATGCTGACAGCCAAATGACGCGTAAACCAGCGTGCCTCGTTTGTGCGGAGCTGCGCGCCGCGCCAACAAGCTAACCGACAGGCAACGTTGAGCAAGCTGTAACAAAACTGCCTTTACACAGACACACCCCTTAGCCTGTCTAGACAGTCATAAAATATAAAAAGCAGTGGCCAGGTTCAAACCCAGGATACCATGCACCATAGTCAAGGTACTGAACCACTAAGCCATGACAGCTGTACTTAGAAATGCAGTAATAGCAAATATATAGGAATGAATAGAAAGAGGAGCATGACAAAGCAGGTTTTGTGAAGCTGATACAATTCCAAAATGGCCAATCACAGATAAGTGCAGGAAAAACGGCATATATAAGCCCCATAGGCGGGAATACACAGCATAACCGATTGTAGAACTAACTTGCAGCCAGAATGTCAGGAGTAGGTGATGGTAGTTGCTTCTGAGCACAGAGGTGGGGCGTTGAGGAGTCCAGATATATGGTCTGGCTCCTTGTCCACAATCATGAGGCCCAACTCATACAGGGCCAGGTCCTGTGGGGAGCATATAGGGCTGAGGCATGGGACCGGTTGGCTCATGATCTCACCAGTGCCACAGGGATTCCAAGGACTGGTGAGCAGGTCCGTCACCACCATGCAGACCTGAAGATATGTAAGCAGGACCAACTGAACCTTTGGATCCAGGAGGCCCGGCAAATGCCCAACGCCCCACTACTGAGTAAGTCACATCTAATTATGTATGTAAGAAATTAACCTAGCTGATATTATGGAGATGTGTATTCCAATATTACTTTATTTATATTATAGCTGCAGGTGTCCGTTCTGCGAACTGCAGAGCCTATGGCGATAGGCTGGTGCGGTTGCACCACCAGGCAGGTCAGTAATCCTCTCCCTGTAACTGTAAATAAATATAAAAGTATGACAGTTAGCAAAAGAGTGCAGTGTAGTCACTAAGTAATAAAATGTGCAAGTAACAGTGTAAGAGTGTTTTCAAGTATTGCTTGATTACAAAAGTGTGTTGCAGTCTGTAATCCAAACAGAAAAATGAAAATGTCTGAAATAAAGTCTGAAATTAAGATGCCCCACCTGTAATATAATAGTACACATCCTGCAGCAGGCTGAAAAGTACAGCTGCAGAAGATGAGCAAATCACGTGTGAAATATATCCCTGTTGAAATACTGAAACATGACAGAAGTGCGACTGTTGGAAAGGATTGTAATAACTACAGGTAAAACATGTCAGTAAAGCCTAGAAGTAAGTACCATCCTGAATTGTAAAATTAAAACAAGTGAGAGAGTGTGAGAAAGAGTTATGAATCCACCAATAAAGTAGTAATAACTCCTGAATAAAGTATACTGCAGTTAGTACAGAATGAAATGAATGTGACAAGCAGAACCAAACTGAGAAATGTGTTCAAAATGTTCCTGCAGCTGGAATGTGTATCCCAAAATCTGGATATGTTGCTCTCAGTCTGCAATATGCAGATAGTATGATTGTCTGAAATACCAAATATCCACAGTTGTCTATAGCTATATAAAGCAAATGTAGCAGGATGATGTAGCTGAACAAAGCCAGATATGAACGTGTATGAATAAGAATGAAAATGTATATTGATGTAGCAGTAACATTCCTATCACCAACTTGAAGTAGTTATCACATAGGAAACTGTAGGTAGAACTGTAGTGTGTATATATCTGCAGCTATTAGAAATGTACAGCATATGTATTGGTATTTGAAGGTGTTAATTATATTTTCTTCACCCTACCCTATAACCACATATAATCCATTCCACGTGAAATTGGTATGTGCAATCACAATTAACACCCCTGGACATTTGTCCTGTTGGGTCATACATATTTGCATGTACGTTGATGCATCTGCCCTGTTCATACATCCAAACCTGATGGCCTGTTGCCATCAATCAACCCTGCATGTTGTTGGACTGTGTATTGCTGTTCAGATTATGCATGTGTTATGCTCGCTGTTCAATGGTGTGAATATCTGGGTGTTTGGTTAATGGGAATACTAATGCATGCTGTTACAACTAATTGTGAATGGTATTGTATGTTACTAACCCAAACTGTCATGACATAATGCAAAACATAGGATGACAGGAAAGGCGGGTTCCAGCGGACCCACCTCAGCTGGCGAGTGCACCTGGCAGTAGTGCCCAGTCTGGACCATCCTCCGGTGGCCCTGTGCCACCTGCGGGTGGAAGCGCTGCAGGGGATGGGGCTCATCCCCCCTCTGCAAGTGTGGCCGGAGGAGAACCACCAATCACCCTGCTTAGCGTCCGGACTGTGGTGCATAGGGAGATCCAGGAATCTGTTCTTGGGCCCCTACGCCAGCTTGAGGCACAGGTGGCACAACTAACGGGCATGCCTGTTGCCCGGCCTACACAGCCCCCAGCACAGCCCCGTCCTGGGCAGTGAAGGTACAGTGGCAACTGCCCATGGGTGGGGATATCAGTTCCAATGTTGCCATCTGTGTGCTCATGGGCTCTGGATATCCAAACATCCGTCCCCGTCAATTGTGTAACCCCCCCACACGTGTCATACACCGCCCCTGTATGCGTCTTGTTTGTCTTGTCTGTTGACCTACCCAACCTACCTCCCCAGCTATACCGACTTCCTGTACCTGACATACCACTCTCACCTGAAAAAAAATAAATAAATAAAAGGGCACTCTGTACCCACAAAAAAATTACGCCCCATACATAGCTGCCCATTTCGCACACGTCTGCTGGACATGGAAACTGTCAATTACAATTGGCTGTACAACAAGTATTATTGTTGTCCTGACACCTCTCTCAGGAGTGGAAGGTTTCAAATGTCACACCAAATTGCAAACATATGCACAGCTGTTGCTGATGAAGAAATGGGCAGCTATGGGCCTTACCTACATCCCTCCTGCAAAACCCAAGCTTGTTTCCCTACTGTCTTACCCTCTTTGTGACCCCTTTTTCACCACTTTCCTGTCTCCCCATTTTCATTTCTTTCAAAGAAAATAGCGCGGGTGTGCGCAAGAGTAAGCACTGTTAAGCGGTTGTAAGCGGGTGTGCGCGGAGCTGAACGCCAGTGCGCATGCGTGAGCTCCGCGCAAACCAGTGCTAACCCGGTTACAACTGCTTAAAAGTGCCTTAGTCACTCTGAATGACAGGTCCTGTAGTCAGTTCAAAAGCAAAATAAAATCCCACTGTCAGTCCTGAACCCAGGACCTTGAAAACAGTAGTCTGCATGACTTACCACTAAGCCATGACTGTTATATAAGAACATTATGCTACAATAAATATATCATGTAATAGTAGGAATGAATGTAAAGGGAATATAGGATGTGTAGTACACAAAGCATGTCATGTATATTTACTATCAAATCTAGTGGATTTCTATAATAGTAGTGTGTGAACAGAAACAGCCATGCTAGTTGGTAGCTAGTAGGTAATAATGTCAGTTATTATATATATATAAATATATGTATATATATATATATATATATATATATATATATATATATATATATATATATATATATAGTTGTAGGTGTCAGTGTACATACACACTTAGTACAGGAAACAGGAGAGATGAATGATTCTGGCTGGTGCGGGAAAACAGTATGTCATAATCCCGCACCAGGCTCTGGTGTATCTCTTCATCTTCTGCAGCATATTACTAGTATCATGTTGGTAACAGTACAATGTGCTGATATGATTGTGTGTATATCCCAGCATACCTGATGCAGTAACTGTATGACTGTCTTGAATTGTTATCTACACCCATAGTAAGTACCATAGTGTAACAGCTGCACATTATTGCATACCGGTGGTAAGGATGTCAACAGATAGCCACATACATAGGTATCACAGGGGAGAAGGTAATGCAAGTAGTGATATGCAATGATGGACATGTACACTAATGGTGGCATGTTGCCCACAACGACTATGCAATGTGGATGTTTGCGCATGTTGATATGTGTGCAGTACCAATTTAATTTAAATTAAATTAAATATTAAATAATATCAGTTTTACCATGGACATCTGAGCTGTGCATTCCTGGGTACATGTTTATAGTGCCTGCATATTTGCACTGTTACCTACTGGAAGTGGTACCCTTTCTTTGTTGTACAATGGACTACTTCCAGCCCTGCTTACTGTAGCTTTGTTTTCATGCATGTTTGCTTGAGGTTCCCTGGAACACTGATTCCACCTGCAATGCAGATTTACAGAGCTTCTGTGGATTCCTAGTGACATCTGCATAGCGTACTATACGTATGTCAATGTCTCACTTGACAGAACGTCACTGTCTGTCCTGTTCGCATGTACGTTGCCTGTGACACATTGCATATGACTTACCTGGCATTTGCCCACGTGTGCAGTCATAAATGCCAGCGCTATGAAATCAGAAGCAGTACATCCACACATACTCACCTTCAGTATGTTGTTCCCCATTGGCCCTATGTGTTGGTAATCACCATGGCAATCACACTACTATGGTAGCATGTGCAAAGGTAACCTGTGAATCACCTCTATGGTCCAGTTGTGGTATATGTGAGTCATGTGGCAATGTCATAGCTGCCACATGTATGCAGTCAACCCTCTCCCCTGGCCAGGAACGTACAACACGTGTGTGAGATGCAACCACATAGCCAATCTGGGGACTGAGCACTCTGAACCCAGTACTGCCATACCCTGTCAGGTGGCATGACATACTACAGTGACTACAATGCCAGTCTGACATAGACCTGCACTGACAGCAATCCAAACACATGAACACACTGGGGCATACTTGGAGCCTCAGAATAGCATCCTGCCTGAGCATCACACACCTCCGCAGCTGGCACACAGGCATACATTAAGTCAGAACAGAGCACATGCCACACATGGCACACACATCCCATGTGCCAAAGACTCACAGCCTGTAGGGCTACACAACACACCTGCTACAGATGTGTCAGGTACCTCTCTTGGCCGGTGCAGTGGGGTCCCACTCAACAGGCTGTACATGGTGAAGGTCACAGTGATATGCCCGTGGGGCACTATGGTCCACCACATAAAACATGCATACAGGTCAGTCAGAGGCATGGACACATATGACTCAGTCACTGTCCATGTGGCTTAAAAACCTCAGCTTTGGCCGGCTAAGAACTTACTGTATTCAACTGGACTTATAAGAGAATTTAAGTACCTTTATCTGCACTTTTTTTTTTCAAAAAAATACAGTATTTAAATTGATTTTAACTGTGTGTTGCAGGAATATTAATTGAACTGGTAGTCAGTGTTTGATGAATTTTGTTATTTGCTAGTAATTACAGGTGTGGGGGTAGCCACATTCTTTGATTTCCTGTCCTTGCCTATTTAAGTGGTACAGTGTGAAATATTTTCTGCTTAAAAACCTCAGCTTTGGCCGGCTAAGAACTTGCTGTATTCAACTGGACGTATAAGAGAATTTACGTACCTTTATCTGCACTTTTTTTCTCAAAAAAATACAGTATTTAAATTGATTTTAACTGTGTGTTGCAGGAATATTAACTGAACTGGTAGGTAGTCAGTGTTTGCTGAATTTTGTTATTTGCTAGTAATTACAGGTGTGGGGGTAGCCACATTCTTTGATTTCCTGTCCTTGCCTATTTAAGTGGTACAGTGTGAAATATTTTCTGCTTAAAAACCTCAGCTTTGGCCGGCTAAGAACTTGCTGTATTCAACTGGACGTATAAGAGAATTTAAGTACCTTTATCTGCACTTTTCTTTTCAAAAAATACAGTATTTAAATTGATTTTAACTGTGTGTTGCAGGAATATTAACTGAACTGGAAGTTAGTCAGTGTTTGCTGAATTTTGTTATTTGCTAGTAATTACAGGTGTGGGGTAGCCACATTCTTTGATTTCCTGTCCTTGCCTATTTAAGTGGTACAGTGTGAAATATTTTCTGCTTAAAAACCTCAGCTTTGGCCGGCTAAGAACTTGCTGTATTCAACTGGATGTATAAGAGAATTTAAGTACCTTTATCTGCACTTTTTTTTCAAAAAATACAGTATTTAAATTGATTTTAACTGTGTGTTGCAGGAATATTAACTGAACTGGTAGTTAGTCAGTGTTTGCTGAATTTTGTTATTTGCTAGTAATTACAGGTGTGGGGGTAGCCACATTCTTTGATTTCCTGTCCTTGCCTATTTAAGTGGTACAGTGTGAAATATTTTCTGCTTAAAAACCTCAGCTTTGGCCGGCTAAGAACTTGCTGTATTCAACTGGACGTATAAGAGAATTTAAGTACCTTTATCTGCACTTTTTTTTCCCCAAAAATATAGTATTTAAATTGATTTTAACTGTGTGTTGCAGGAATATTAACTGAACTTGAAGTTAGTCAGTGTTTGCTGAATTTTGTTATTTGCTAGTAATTACAGGTGTGGGGGTAGCCACATTCCTTGATTTCCTGTCCTTGCCTATTTAAGTGGTACAGTGTGAAATATTTTCTGCTTAAAAACCTCAGCTTTGGCCGGCTGAAAACTTGCTGTATTCAACTGGACGTATAAAAGAATTTAAGTACCTTTATCTGCACTTTTTTTTTCAAAAAAATACAGTATTTAAATTGATTTTAACTGTGTGTTGCAGGAATATTAACTGAACTGGAAGTTAGTCTGTGTTTGCTGAATTTTGTTATTCGCTAGTAATTACAGGTGTGGGGGTAGCCACATTCTTTGATTTCCTGTCCTTGCCTATTTAAATGGTACAGTGTGAAATATTTTCTGCTTACAAACCTCAGCTTTGGCCGGCTAAGAACTTGCTGTATTCAACTGGACGTATAAGAGAATTTAAGTACCTTTATCTGCACTTTTTTTTCCCAAAAAATACAGTATTTAAATTGATTTTAACTGTGTGTTGCAGGAATATTAACTGAACTGGAAGTTAGTCAGTGTTTGAGAATTTTGGTATTTGCTAGTAATTACAGGTGTGGGGGTAGCCACATTCTTTGATTTCCTGTCCTTGCCTATTTAAGTGGTACAGTGTGAAATATTTTCTGCTTAACAACCTCAGCTTTGGCCAGCTAAGAACTTGCTGTATTCAACTGGACGTATAAGAGAATTTAAGTACCTTTATCTGCACTTTTTTTTCAAAAAAATACAGTATTTAAATTGATTTTAACTGCGTGTTGCAGGAATATTAACTGAACTGGAAGTTTTGACTCTGCTCTTCAGTTACACCCACCCACCCTCCCTGTTTTTGTTTTGGTGTTAATCTTAGTGGCCTTGAAACTGTCCACCCCTCTTGTAAATTTGTGTTTGGATACTCCTTCTGGGCCCATCTCATTTGCTCACTCAACTGAGTGCAGTGAGATCATATTCTGATTTCAGGCACTCCTACTGTGTACAAAGAGAGCATCTGGGAAACAGAAAAAAAAATTAAGCTTGTTTCCTGCCTTTCCTGTTAAGTGGTATAGACTATTTGTAGGCTTCTGTGCCCCCAAGCCCTTCTGTGTTGGAGGGAAGCCTTCTAGCTTAGTTTTTTTTCTTATAACTAGCCAGTTTTCTAGTTTCAGCACTCAAATCTGTTTCTTTGATCTCAGCACTTGTTCAGAGAAAAAAAAATTCATCTGCTTTTACTGTACTTGTGTTTCTACCTACTTTATTTTACTTTTGCATCATCTTAAAAGTACTCAGTTATATTTATTACTGCTTGGTGTAACACATTCTAAGCCTTTTGGTTTAAACACTTGGGCTTCGGACCAGTTGTTTTCCACTGAGAGGGTTTGTGGTCTGCACTGTAGCGGCAGAACAGGTAGCTTACATCCTTCTAGGTTGGGAACTGCTGATTGAGAGCTCAGTGTCTGTTATTCTAAAAGTGTATTAATTCTGGTTTAAGCACTTGGGCTTTCAGGCCAGTTATTTTACATTAAGAGGGTTCGTGGTCTGCACTCTTGTGGGAGGAGAGGCTGGACTCTGCCCTTCTGAGCTGGGAATTTCTGGTTAAAGGCTTATAGTGCATGCATATCTGAACTGCTTCTTACTGAAGTTGGTGCCTTGTTTGCTGTGGCATAGACTGGATTCGGGCCTGCTGGATCTAGCTTTGTTTGTGTAACTTGAGCACTAATCCAGGCATTCTCTTAAGTATTCAATTGTATTTATTACTGCTTGGTAGTAACTTGATTAAAATGTAGCTATCATTCTAAGTCTTTTGGATTAAGCACTTGGGCTTCAGACCAGTTGTTTTACATTAGGAAGGTTTGTGGCATGCACTGTGGTGGCATGACAGGTAGCTTTCATCCTTCTAAGTTGGGAACTGCTGATTGAGAGCCCAGTGTCTGTTATTCTTAAAGTGTATTAGTTCTGGTTTAGGCACTTGGGCTTCAGGCCAGTTATTTTACATTAAGAAGGTTTGTGGTCTGCACTCTTGTGGGAGAAGAGGCTGGACTCTGCCCTTCTGAGCTGGGAATTTCTGGTTAAAGGTTTATAGTGCCTGAATATTTGAACTGTATCTTACTGAAATTGGTACACCTTGTTTGCTGTAGCATAGACTAGATCCAGGCCTGCTGAATCTAGCTTTGTTTATATGCTTGTTGTTTGTTTGCTTGTTATTTCCCTGGAACGCTAATTCCACCTAATACGCGACTTCTCAGCGCTTCTGTGGATCACTAGTGATATCTGCATTGCTTACTGTACTTATTTCCTTGTTTCACTTGAAAGAAAGTTACTGTTTGTCGTTTTTGCATTTAAGTTACCTGTAACACATTGCACTTAAGTTACCTGGCACTTGCTCGCTAAAGCAATTATATAAGTCAGCACTAAAAATTAAAAGCACTACATCCTCACTCCCCACTGGCCCTTGTTTTCAATTATTAAGGAGTTCCCAATATTATTCTAGCATGTCCAAAGGTCAGTTGTCAATCTCCTCTCCGGTCCAGCTGGTGAATCTGGGAATCTTGAGGCAATGTTACAACTGCCTCATGTACACAGACAACCCTCTCCTCCTCCCAACAAATTCCAACACATGTGAGAGATGCAACCATATAGCCAAACTGGAGGCTAAGCTCTCTCAACTCAGTACTGGCATAACCAGTCAGGAGGAGAAGGAAACCACACTCACTACAATTCCAGTCTCACATAGACCTACCACGACAGCAAACCAAACACATAATCACACAAAACATACTGAGGCTCTAAATAAAGATCTGCCTAAGCAGCAGAGACCTCCAAAGCAGACACCCAAGCAACCACTACCCCAAAACAAAACACGTGCAACACATATCTCACAAAGCCAGTGTGCCGAACAGTCACAGCCCTTAAGACTAAACAACACACCTGATACACTTGTAATAGGTGACTCTATCGTCAGGCACACTGACGTCCCGCTCACCAGGCTGAACAAGGAGAGGGTCACGGTGAGCAGCCTGTCGGCGCTAGGATCCGCCACATAACACAAGCACTCAGGTCACTCCAAGGCAAATACAAATATGACTCAGTCATTGTCCATGCTGGTGTGAATGACCTGAGACGTACCTCCCTGGACTACATGAAAAGAGACATAAAGGAGCTCTCTGAGCATGTAGCCCAGGCCGGTATGACCCTGACCTTGAGTAGCATCTTACCCTTACCAAGAATGATGCCACAATATGAAGACAAGATGATCAATTTCAACAATTGGCTTAAGTACTGGTGTCATTCAAAGGGGATCCAATGCCTGTCAGCTTGGGATGATATGCTTGACAAGCCACGATGCTTTGCTAGGGACGACTTGCACCTGTCACCCCTGGGCTTTCGGATAATGGCAAAGGCTCTTGCTACCCCCATAGTGCCTTTTTAAGGCAAGGCTCAAAAGACAAACCCACCTCCATAGGTATCACAAGGGATAAGAAACTAAGAGTAATGCTACTCAACGCCAGAAGTCTAAACCTCAAGATGCATGCACTCAAAACTCTCCTTAGCATGGAGAACATCGATATCTGTGCAGTAACAGAAACCTGGTTCAGGGCTCCCGAGAGCACTCCAGCACTACCAGGTTATACCTCATACCATGCTTTTCGGCCCCAAAACTTGGACCGAACCACAAAAGGAGGGGGAGTATCGATATTCATCAAAGATACCCACACCTCCAGGTTGGTGGCAAAGCACGAAGCATCAGAGACTATCCATGTGCAAATAACAGTGGGTAAAACTGCCTTCCAGTTTATAGCCTGCTACAGACCACCCTCCCAAACCCAGGAACCCCACTCGGCCTTTCTGAGAACACTGGAAAATATGAAGGTCTCTCCAAACACCATTATATTGGGCAACTTCAACTACCCAAACATAGACTGGGAGCATTATTCTAGCTCCAAGACCCTAGCCCAAAGGTTCCTAGAATTTATAAACTCAAATGCATTGGAACAACTTGTTACCACTCCCACAAGAGGGGAAAACATACTGGACCTGATCATCACCAACATGGGGACTCTATGCTCCAGACCAGAAGTGTATCCCTCACTGGTAAGATCAGACCATAAACTAATCTCACTGGATATTCACATCCCGACCCCACCCCCTGCCCAGAAAACCACAGTGAAAAACTTCTCTATAGCAAATTTCACACTCCTCAAAACCGAGGTGGAATCCTTCAAAGCCCCTGGGCCTGTGGAAAATACGGCCCAGACCGCAGAATCCTTTATAAACGCATTCTATGAACACCTTCAGGAATGCATGGATCATGGGATCCCAAATAAAACCAAGACCCAATCCTCCAAAGGCAGACGTCCTGTCTGGTGGACCCCAGCCATAAACAAACTATACAATAGAAGGAGGAAGCTATTAAATGATAGAGCAAAATCCCAAAAAGGGAAGGCATCACTGATCAGTATTAGCAAAAAACTACGGGCACTCATAAAATTGTCTAAGGCTAGCTTTGAGAGAAAAATTGCACAGGACACTAAGGATAATCACAAGGCTTTCTTTAGTTATGTTAGGAACCTGGGTGGTAATTCCCAGATATGCTCAGAATTAGTCCAAAATGACAAAAAATACACTGAACCCACAGACATTGCCAACATCCTAGCTGACAGGTTCAGCGCAAACTTTTCCCCCCCCCCCCCCCCCCAAAGGGCAAATATCTATCCCAGCAGAGTGCTGCCCCCCTGACATCTCAGATGCTCAGGTAAGAGCCGCCCTCTCCAAAGCAAAAAACACAGCATCAATGGGACCAGACAGTGTCCCGGGCTGCATCCTACATGAACTCCAAGAAGAGCTAAACCCAAACATAAAACTACTGTTCAATCTCAGCCTTACTACAGGATATGTACCCAATGAGTGGTGTACAGCAACAGTGGTCCCTCTCCATAAAGGTGGTGCCTCAACGGATCCTGGAAACTATTGCCCCATAAGCCTGACTAGGTTGGTCTGCAAAGCTATGGAAAGGATCATCATGGACCTCATAAATAAAGATATTGGGAACCTATAGACACTGGATCCTACCCAGTTCGGCTTTGTTAAGGGCAGATCCTGCCTCTTAAACCTGGTTGATTTCTTTGAAACAGTCACCAAGGCCATTGACGAGGGGAAGGTGGTCCACGCAGCCTACCTGGACCTTGCAAAAGCCTTCGATACAATACTCCACTCGGGCATTATAGATAAGCTCACCAGCTTAAATATAAACCCCTATGTCACTAGATGGATTACAAACTGGCTCAAGGACAGAACCCACATGGTTAGAATTGCTGGAGCCATGTCAGACTCCAAACCAGTTACAAGTGGTGTCCCACAAGGCTCAGTCCTGGGACCTCTCTTGTTCGGTATATATTTCTCGGAGGTGCAGGCCAACACGGAAGGACTGTGACTGACCAAGTTCGCAGATGACTGCAAACTGGGCACCATAATTGACTCTCCAGCCGACACAAGCATCCTCCAAAAGGGCCTCATAGAAACAGACAACTGGTGCCAGAGCCATGGCCTCAAGCTAAATGCCAAAAAGTGTATAGTCATCCCCTTTGGCAAAAACAAAGTGCCCACAAATTACCACATAGGTGATAATCCATTAAGTACAGAAGAAGTAATTAGGGACCTGGGGACCCAAGTTGATAGCAATCTCTCATTTGACAACCACGTGGCCAAAGTGGTTAGAAAAACATTTTATATAGCCCACCTAATCATGAAGGGATTCACATCTAGATCAGGGAGGTCATCGTGCCTCTTTACTTATCCCTCATCAGGCCCATAATTGAGTACAATGCCCTTTTGGGATGTACCTTACCAGACACCTGCAGCAACTGGAAAGACCCCAAAAGTACCTCACCAAGAGGATCAAAGGGCTCAAACAGATGCCATATGCTGCCCGGTTAAAGAAACTCCAGCTCTACTCAGTGGCATACCGCCTGTTCAGAGGCGATCTGTGCCTGACGTATAAAGCCATGTCCAACCTGGAATTAATGGACATGCTGCACCTCAGAAAATCCAAATCCCATCGTGCTACGCGCTCGAGAGACTTGAACCTCAGCACTGAAATAAATAGGACATGCTGGAGGGACAGATTCATAACCCAGAGGCTCCCTTCACTCTGGAATAAAATCCCAGTCCAGGTTAGGCAGAGTCCCTCATTGACTCTCTTCAAGAGGAATCTTGATGAGTGGATGGGAGATCGTAGGTTTACCCTGGGTATCACTTCTGTGTCACTGTTAAACAGAGGCACAGTATACTAACCTTGAAAAAGGGCATAGCAAAATACATTTAAAATGGGTGGCGAAAGCCAAACACATTCTGGCTAGGCTTATAAATGCCCTAGGGCAGATAGCCTAGTATGAACCTATGAACCTATGAACCTACACCACTATGGATGACCTGAGATGTACCTCCCTGGACTACATGATAGGGAACATAGAAGGGCACTCTCAGCATGTGGCACGGGCTGGTATGAGCCTGACCTTGGTTGCCATCATACCCTCACCAGGTATGCTACCACAATATGTAGGAAGGATGTTCTATGTCTACATTCTGCTCAATCTCCAATGTCATTCATAGGGTATCCAATGGCTGTCAGCATGTGCTTACATGCTAGGGAAGCCACAATGATTTACGAAGGGCAGCTTGCACGTGTCACCCATGGGCCATTGTATATTGGCAAAGCCTACTGATACACACATAGTGCCTTTTGCTGCAGGGCACAGATTACATAGCCACCTCTGCGGGTATCACACGGGATAGGACACTAACAGTAATGCTACACAACACCAGCAGTGTACACCGCAAGATGCATGCACTGGACACTGTCCTCAGCACGGTAAACTGCAATATCTGTGCAGTAACAGATTCCTGATTCACGGCTCACAGGTGCAACCCATCACTGCCAGGTTATACCTCATACCATGCCTGTCGTCCCCTACACATGTACCCCACATGAACAGGGGGGAGGTATCTCAAGGCACCACAGATACACACACCTCCAGGTTGTTGGCAGAGCACAAAGCATCAGGGCCTATCCATGTGCAGCTAACAGTGTGTTGGACTGCCTTCTGGTTCATAGCCTGGCACACACAACCCTCCCATACACAGGAAACCCACCTGTCCTCCCTAATAACACTGGGAATATGACGGTCTCTAGATATGTCTTTATATGGCTGGACTGCATCCAGCCGAACATTGTGTGTGAGCATTACTGTAGCTACAACACACTAGCTGAAAGGTTCCCAGCATGTAGTCACTGAATTGCAGTGGAACAACATGTTACCACTCCCACAACAGGTGGGAACATGCAGCACCTGTTCATCGACTACATGTAGACTATATGGCCCAGACCAGATGTGTATCCCCCGCTGTTAGGATGATACCATATACAACTCACACTGTATATACACATACCGCATGCAGCCCCTGCACAGTAAGACACAGTCATAATGTTATGCATTGCAAATACCATTTATTCACTTGAGGCATGTGTCAGACATGGGAACTATTGAAGGTCACAGGTATATATGTGTATGTGTCACACACATACATCATGTGTGCATTGCCATTGCTGGTTTAAGCAATGTCATGCATTGTTATGAACAACAACCCACACATGGGCATTTTGTGTGACACAAACACACGTGGCAGTTGCGGGTTCCCAAAACATACCTATCTGTGCTCTGACAGTAGTAATAGACCCAGTAGCGGAGCGCACTATTTGCATTACTGGGCGATTAGCCCTGTTTGGCTGTACTGATAGTGTGGGGAATATGCAGCATCTGGTGTATTGTAGTAGTTGCCAAAAGGGACTGTTCTCTCACACTTGCAATTACACACACCCTACTACCCCCCCCCCACACACACACACTTGCCATTTGCAGGATTCATACCCCTACCTATGACACTTGAGAGAGACGCATTAGCAGAGCACACTATTCGAATTACTGGGAGGTTCCTCTTCTCCGGCTGTACTTATAGGGTGCTGACATCATCAGTGTTTGGAAAGGGTAATGTGCATCATGTAGTGTGTTCTCCTGATTGACAAAAAGCACATATCTTTCATACAGAATTGCACACACACAAACTCCCCTCATCCAAACACATACACTTGCAGGATTCAAACCCCTACCTAACTATGTTATGACACTCGAGATGGACGCATTACAGAGCGCGCTATTCGCATTACTGGGAGGTTTCCCTTCTCCTGCTGTACTTATAGGGTGCTGACATCATCAGTGTTTAGAAAGGGGAATGTGCATCCTGTAGTGTGTTCTCCTAGTTGCCAAAAGGGACATTTCTTTCATACAGACTTGCACACACACTAACCCCCCTCCATACACACTGGGCATTTGGAGGATTCAACCCCCTACCTAATTATGTTATGACAGTCGAGACGGACGCATTAGCAGAGCGCGCTATTTGCATTACTGGGTGGTTTCCCTTCTCCTGCTGTACTTATAGGGTGTTGACATCATTATTTCTACAGAGGTATGTACATCTAGTACTACCTGTCAGGTGGGGGATAGCATATATATATGCATTTGCAGCCACCTATTTCAGGGACAGATATGCACATCGCACTGGCAGGTTATGTTCTATACCATGCTTCGTGACCACAGGACCCGTAACACACAACACAACCAGTCCAGAACACCCCTCCCACATCCAGGACACACACTTTGCTTCCCTGGGAACAGTGCCAGGATATGCAGGTGTTCACATACACCATTCCAGTTGTTAACGTCAGGTACAGGCATATTGTGTGTGGGAACTACTCAGGCCTCTACAACATTACCCTACAGCCACTACAATTTGTGAGTCCATGTGCTATGGCAGAACCACTCACCACAGCCACAAGGGGGAATACATATTGCACCTGACCATCTGCATCATGGGTACTCACTGTTCCACACCAGAGGTAGACCACCATTGTTGATATCTGACCATACCCACCTTTCCCTGGACATCCATATCCCATCCCCACCCCAGGCAAGGTTGTCACTGCAAACAAACTGTATTTATCACAAGCAGACTTTACACTTGTGAAGACTGGGGTGGAAGACTTCAAAGGACCCATGCTGGGGGAGTATACTGGCCACTCTGCATAATCCTTGACAATTGCATTCTATGAGCATGTGGAAGGTTTGCATTGATCATGCTATCCCAAATATACCCATGACTGCTCCACAACAGGACACCTGTCAGGTGTACACCAGCCATATATGAGCTGTCCAACAGACAGAGTGAGCTTATACATTGCAGAGCAGTAGCCCACAGAGGGAGGACATCTCTGAACAGTACTGGCATGACACTTCAATCCCACATAATCATCACGACACAGTGTTGACAGTGAAATTGTCCAGACAATGCAGATAAGGCTCCCCTCAGTCTGTTATTGACGCCCACTTACTGTTAGAGGTCCTCAGCAACCCTCTTCCAGCACACACCAACAACATGGATGTGGCTTAGCACATTCAAACCCTGGGATCTCCACTGTGTCCCTGCTTGACAGAGACACAGCACACTAGCCTCACACGGTGCCTTATGTGACCTATTTTACAGTGGCACAGTAGCCTACTGTACTGGGGAGGCAGAAGCCAAGCACACTCTGGCTAAGCTGTCATTCCCTAGGGCAAACAGCCTAGTGTTGACCTCTACACCCATATGTTTAATTGTCAGATGCACATTATTTGTTGCTGATAGACTGTTTGCAGGTCTTTATTGCCATAGCATTCCCTGTTTGTATGAACAACGTGTGTATCTGTGGAAGATGTTTGCATATGGGAGGGATCCACTATATCACGTATGTCTCTGTAGTCATTTAACTGTGTGCACTGGGCAGATTGCTGTAATGTGGTTGGTTCCTGGAATAACACGTACACATACCAGATATGTGTGGCCAACTGCTAAACTGAGATTTGGCCTAAGTGTGTGAGCATGCCCAGTTCAGCCTTCCCATGGCATGTTGTCTGACATATGTCTCATTTATCAAAGTGTGCGAGCATGCCCAGTGTGTGCTTTCCATATGTTGAACTCTGCAGCCCACCACATTTGTGGATGAGTGTGAACTTCAACAATATCATCCGTTTATGGTTGTGTGTTGTGTGTCATGTTGTGTAGTTACTGTCCAACTGCTTTGTGTGTGAACACAACAGGGATTATACTGTGCCTGCAGGGTTTGCATGGGATACTTTGCATACAGTTGTCAGCATCCTTTCATACTGACCTAACACTGTAGTACCGTATAGTGTACTGGTTCAGTACTTTCACTGTGGTGGACAGTATCCTGGGCTTTAGTCCTATCACTGCTTTACATTTCCATAGTGAGCACAACAGCCTGGTTAGGGGCCAGTTGTGCACATCTGACCATGTTGCATTATGTTCAGATATGAACTACTTATACCAGGCTTGTCCAACATTGGTAGTGTATTCCACAACATAGGTGTACATTGGCAAACAGTAGCGATGTGCCCTAGGCCATTTCTAATGCTAGTCGGAGAGTGTGTTTGTCCTTCGACACACATTGTAAGTGGAGTTTGCCATAACATATGTCATGGTTACTATACTGTGCCTCCGTCTACCTGTGACATAACAGTGATACCCAGGGGAAACCTACCATCTCCCATCCACTCATCACGATTCCTCTTGAGGAGAATCGATGAGTGACTCTATGGATAACCTGTACTGGGAGTTTACTCATGAGTGGGGGTGGCTTCTGTGTTATGGATCATGCAGTACAGCTTGTCCTATGTATGTCAGTGCTGGGGTTCAGGTCTCTCATGTGCATAGCTCACTGCCATTCAGATTGTACAAGGTGCAGCATGTTCATTGATTCCAGCTTGGACATGGCTTTATACATCAGGCACAGCTTGCCTCTGGGTGGGCAGTATGGCAGTGTGTGGAGCTGCAGTTTGTTTAATCAGGCAACGCATGGCATCTGTTCAAGCTCTTTGATACTCCTGGAGAGGTACTGTTGGGGACTTTACAGTTGATGGAGGTGTCTGCTGAGGTACATCCCACAGGGGCTATTGTAGTCAATTGTAACGCTGATGAAGGATGACTGCAGAGCCACAATGACCTCCCCTTATCTAGATCTGACAACCTTCATGATTAGGTGGGTATATGGTATGTTTCTGTGAACACTACAGCCACATGTTTGTCCAATGCAGGATATCTATCACCTTGTGTCCCCAGGTCTCTCATTACATGTTAGGTACGTAATGGGTTAACACCTATGTGGTAATTGGTGGGCACTTACTGTATATCCACGGGGGTCGACTATACACTTTTCTGCAATTAGCTTGCTGACATGGCTATGGCACCAATTGTCTGTTTCTATGTGGCCCTTTTGTGGGATGCTTGTGTCAGCTGGAGGGTCAGATATGGTGGACAGTTTGTAGTCCTCTGCATACATGTTCGGACACAGTCCTTCCATGTTGGCCTGTACCTATGGGACATATATACCAAACGAGGGAGGTCCCAGGACCAAGCCTTGTGGGATGCCACTTATATCTGGTTTGTAGTCTGACATGGCTGCAGCATGTCTGACCATGTCAGTTCTGTCCTTGGTCTGGTTTGCAACCCGTCTACTGACATAGGGGTTTATATTTAAGCTGGTGAGCATATCTATAATGAACACGTAGGGTATTGTATGGAAGCATTTGCAAGGTCCAGCTACGCTGTGTGGACCACATTGCCCTCATCAATGGCCTTAATGACTGTTTCAAATGAGTCAAACATGTTTAGGGGCAGGATCTGCACTTCAGAAAGCCACACTGGGTAGGGTCCAGTGTCAGTAGGTCCCCAATACCTTTATGTCTGCGGTACATGCTGATCCTTTCCATAGCTGTGCAGACCATGCTTGTCAGGATTCTGGGGTGGTAGTTTGCAGTATTAATTCAGGCAACACCTTTGTTGAGAAGGACCACTGTTGTTGTACACTGCTCTTTGGGTACATATCCTTTGGTAAGGCTGACATTGAGCAGTAGTGTGATTTGGCATTCCATTCTTCTTGGAGTCCATGTTGGACTCAGCCCAGGACACCATCTCATACCATTGCTGCTGTGTGTTTTGCTTTGTAGATGCTGGCTGTTACCTCAGCATCTGCAATGTCAGGGGGCCAGCAGTCTGCTGGGATAGATATTTTGCATTCTGGGGGGGGGGGGGTTTACACTGCACCTGTCAGATTGTATGTTGGCAATATGTGTGTGTGTTTGGTATGTTGTTTGTAATATTTGTGTGATTCAGAGAATATCTGTGAATTACCAACACAGTTCCTACCATCAGTTGAGTAAGCCTTGGGATTATCCTTTGTGTCCTGTACAATTTGTATCTTCATAGGTTCATAGGTTCATACTAGGCTATCCACCCTAGGGCATTTGTAAGCCTAGCCAGAGTGTGTGTGTCTTTCGCCGCCCCTTGCTATGTGAATATTATGGCCATTTATGATTTACTTTACTGTGCCTCTGTCTGGACGTGACACAGTGAAGACCCCCAGTGTACATCTACGATCATCCATCCACTTGGCAATATTCCTGTTGAAGAGTGTCAGTGAGGGGCTCTGCCTAACATGGAGTGGGATTCTGTTCCAGGGTGTGGGGAGCCTCTGGGTTATCTATCTGTCCCTCCAGCACATCCTATTTCATTATGTGTTGAGGTTGACATCTCTCACTCTCACAGCTCCAATGGCTTTGAGTTTTCTGGGGTGGAGCATGTCCATTACTCCTGTGTTGGACATGGCCTTGTACAACAGACATACAATGCCTCTGTGTAGGCAGTATGTGACTGCATTCAGCTGGGGAGTCTACAGCCAGGCAGCATATCACATATATTTGAGACCCTTTATCCTCTTGGTGAGGTACCTTTGAGGTCTTTCTAACTGCTGCAGGTGTCAGGTAAGGTACATCCCAAATGAGTCATTGTACTAGATTATGGGTCTGATAAGAGAACAGTACAGGGGCACAATGACCTCTGTTGACGTAGATGTGAATCCTTTCATGATATGGTGTCCAATATAGACAGTCTTCCTAGCCACATTGGCAATGTGAGTGTCACATAACAGGTTACTGTCCACTTGTGTCCCTAGGTCCCTGATTACTCCTTCCATACATAATGGTTTACCACCTATGTGGTAATTTGTGAGTACCTTGTTTGGTATTTGGTGGGACATTCATACTGTCCAGTGTCTTCAGGACATCTGGGTGAGGTTCCTGTGTGTGAGAGTGTGGTCTGTAGCATGCTACAGACTGTACAGCAGTTTTACCTACGGTTAGGTGCACATGGGTGGTCTCCGATGCTTCGTGCATTGTCAGTTACCTGGACGTATGGGTGTCTGTGCCGAATATGGATACTCCCCTCCTTTTATGTTTTGGTCCAGGTTTTGGGGCCATAATGCATGATATGAGGTATAACCTGGTAGTGCTGGTGTGCTGTCAGTAGGCTTGCAGCAGTTTTCTGTCACTGCACAGACATCGATGTTCTCCATACTGGGGAGGGCCTCAGGAGCATGCATATTGCGGTTTACATGTCTAGCATTGGTCAGCATTACCCTTATGTTTCTTACCACTTATGTTTTCTAGGGTGGTGGGTTAGTCTTTTCAGCCTTGCCTACGTAAGGCTCTATGGAGGTGGCAAAAGCCTTATCCAATATCCAGACGCCCAGGGGTAACAGGTGCAAGCCATCCCTGGAACAGCAGCATGGCTTGTCATGCATGACATCCCAAGCAGACAGACATTAGATCCTCTTGGAATGACAGCAGTAATTGTGCCACCTGTTAAAGCTGATCATTCTGTGTTTGTACTGTGGCATCATTCTTGGTGAGGGTAGGATGCTGCAAACGGGCAGTGTCATACCGGCCTGGAGTACATACTCAGAGATCTCATCTATGTCTCTTTTCATGTAGTCCAGGGAGGTACATCTCAGGTCATTCACACCAGCATGGGCAATGACTGCATCATATTTCTACTTGCTTTGGGGTGACCTGCGTACTTGTGTTATGTGGTGTATTGTAGCAGCCTACAGGCAGCTTACTGTACCCTTTCCCTTTTTCAGTCTGGTGAGCGGGACAGCAGTGTGTCTGCCTATAGAGTCACCTATTACAACTGTGTCAGGCATGTTGTTTCTCCTTCTGGCCTATGACTGTTTGGCATACCAGCTTTGTGTACTATGTGTTGCATGTGCTATGTTTGGAGGTTGTGGTTGCTTGGGGGTCTGCTTTGGAGGCCTCTGTTGGTGTGGTGTGTTTGTAATTAGGGCCTCCTGGAATGTTTTCCTGTGTTTATGTGTTTGGTTTGCAGTTGTGATAGGTCTATGTGGGACTGGGTTTGTGGTGTGTGTGGTTACCTTCTCCTCCTGACTAGTTTTGACAGTACTGAGTTGAGGGAGCTCAGCCTCTGGTTTGGATAAATGGTTGCATCCCTCACATATATTTGTATTTCTTGGGGGGAGTTGAGGGTTGTCTGTGTACTTGGGGCAGGTATAACATTGCCTCAGGATTCACAGATTCAACTTGTTGTAGCTGGCCTTAGTGGATTGTATGTGTGGACATATTTTATTGCCATACTACTGATCAGTGATTACTTCCCTTTTTATGTTTGCTCTATCATGTCATAGCTTCCTCATTCTCTTGCATGGTTTGGTAATGGCTGGAGTCCAGCATGCCAGATGCCTGTGTGTATAGCATTGTGTCTTGTTGTTATTTGTGATTGCATAATCCAAGCATTCCTGGCTGTGTTCATGGAATGCCTGTATAACAGGTTCTGAGGTGTGGCCCATATTTTGCACCTGCACAGGGCCTTTAATGGATTACACATCAGTTTGGAGGGGTGCAACTTATGCTTTACACATGTTTTTCACTGTGGTTTTCTGGCCAGGGACTGTGGTCAGGATGTGTATATCCAGTGTGATTACTCTATGGTCTGGTCTTACCAGTGAGGGATACACTTCTCATCTTGCCATCCAGTACCCATGTTGCTGATTATCACATCCAGTATGCTTACCCCTCTTGTGGGAGTGGTACGTTGTTCCTGGGCATTTTGGTTTATGGATTCTAGGAACTTTTCTCCTACAGTGTTGGAGCTAGTATAATGCTCCCAGTCTATGTCTGGGTATTTTCAGTCAACCAATATAATGTGGTTTGGGGGGCTTGATATATTCATGTATTCCAACATAGGCCAGGTGCAGTTCCTGGTGTTAGGACACTAGTTGTAGCAGGCTATAAACTGGGAAGCAGTTTTAGCCACTGTTACTTGACCATGGCTAGACCATGCTGCTTCTTGTTGTGGTACCAACATGGGGGTGTGGTTATCCTTGACAATTATTGCTAGTCACCCTCCTTTTGTAGCTTGTTCCATGTTTTGAGGCTGTACAGCACAGTATGAGGTGTAACCTGGTATTGTTAGGGTGCTGTTGTGAGCCTTGACCCAGTTTTCTGTTACAGGACAGATATCAACATTCTCCATACTGGGGGAGTTTACACTGCATGCATCATGCTGTTTAGACTTCTGGCATTGGGTAGCATTACATCTAGGTTCTTATCCCTTGTGGTACCTATGGAGGTGGGTTTGTGTTTTGAGTCTTACCTATTCAGGGCACTCTGTGGGTAATGACAGCCTTTGCCAGTATCCATGAGGCCTGGACTGATAGGTGCACGCCACCCCTAGCAGGTGGAGCATCATGTCATGCTCAGCATGTCATCCCAGGCTGGCAGACATTGGATCCCCTTTGACTAACTGCAATACTTCAGCCAATTATTGCAATTGATCATCCCATCATCATATTGTGGCATCATGCTTGGTGAGGGTAGGATGTTAGGCAGGGTCCTCAAGTGTGCATATACTACATGGTGTTACATTACTTAACACATGTCATTCATGCCTCAGGTGGTGCTGCAGGGCTGCCTCTGTCGGATGCACATATTACACTCCCTGTACATGTTTGAGAGCAGGTTATGTCATTTTAGGCATCCATGTTATTATATGAGTGAGTCAGAGAGGGGTATCATTCCCAGGGTTCCTACTGAGCCAGTGTATGTGCTATGCGTTGCCTCTTTGCCAAGGCCAGGGCATACTGGGAACGCCTCCTTCTGACTACTGGGGCAGGCTCAGGTTGTTCCTCCTCCGAGTCACGCTCTGCCTGTGATGGCCTTGGCAATGGTGGGGGGCTGTTTGGCCCGGCCCTATGCTGGTCCTGCTGCAGCTGTTTTCGCAAGATCATATTATGTAGCATAGCACATACCATGACAATTTGGGTACATGTAGTTGGTGAGTACTACAAGGCTCCACCAGATGTGTCCAGACACCGGAACCGTGACTTGAGCAGCCCAAACACACGCTCTATTACATTACGTGTTTGTGCGTGTGCCTCATTATGGTGTTCCTGTTCAGATGTGTGTGCATTTCTGATGGGTGTCATCAGCCACGGCTCCAGTGCATAACCTGCATCCCCCACTAGGTGTCCGTGTGGGATGTCCCCATTGGCCAATGTCTGGTACAGCTGCATCAAATGCCAGATATGGGAATCATGGTAGCTCCCAGGGCAGCCAGCACACACATTCATTATTATGCCCTGGGCATCACACATGACCTGGCAGTTGATGGAGGGGAAGCCCTTGCGGTTAATGTAGGCCCTACCCCACTCACAGGCTGTTGCTTTGATGCGTATGTGCGTGCAGTCTATTGCACCCACTACCTCAGGGTATTCCGCTATTTGCTGGAAGAGACGCATATTGCTGGCCAATACCTCACGGGCATTGTGGAAATATACATGATCACCGACATGTGCTGACATGGCATCCAGGAACTGGTGCAGTACCCTGGAGGCTGATGCCTGTGATATCCCCATCATATCACCAGTTGGTCTCTGGAAGGTAACTGTTGCTAGTATTCTTAGGCCAACACATACCTTGGTTTCCACTGGGATGGGTTCCCCTCTGTTGGTTCTGTGTGTGAGGCGTGGCCTGCACAGCTCGACAATTTGCTGCAGGAGGTCTCTGTCCACTCTATAGTGCTCTACTATCTCCAGCTCATGTAACCTGTGGTAGGTGACCCTGGGCCTGTACACTCTTCTCCGTCTCCTCACTGTGCATTGTCTGGCACCATCTGCATTGTCACCACCCTCAGCAAGTCGCCTATGTCTCCTTATGACAGCTATGGCAGCCCCTAGCATTTCTGCTCTGAGTTCAGCTTTTTCAGTTTTCACTTCTAATAGCTTACTCCTGTCTTGCAGTGTCTCTTGAGAGAAACATCCTGCACTGCTGTTTGCAGAGTTTTAAGTGCTTGGCTGAGCTACTATTCTGCCTGTGTAATTGCCTGCTTCTAATTGTTTTCACCTGCTAGCTCCAGCAGTATTCCCTGCTAGCTTCCTACTAATTCTTTTGCTTCCTTTTTCCTCTCTGTTTCCTCAGGGGGGAGCAACGTGCATACCAGCAGAAACACGCACGCACACATGCTTACACGGTTCAGAATCTGCTTATTCGGATTAAAACGCGCGCACACCAGCGCAAACAGTCTTACAAATCTGCCAACAGGCTCCCACATACTCAGTCTGCCTTACACGCGCGCACACCGCCCTACTCGCGCTTCATGGCGCGCACACGTGCGCATGCACGCCCAACAAGAAACTTTGGTGTAAGTAACAGTGTACACCTTCCATTTCTTGACTTTCCCATGCTTATCTTGTGGCACTCCTCTTTCCATGAAATGTGTCTGACATCTGTCATGTAACACTGACCTCCAATGAACTGCATTTCTTTCTTCCATTCCCCCCTGTGATGTTACCTATCTCCTACTCTATTCCTCCCCCTTATGTATCTCTTACACTACTCAGAATGTGCTCATTTGCTATGTGACTGTGGAATTCAGTATCCTAACACTCATTTACATCAGATTGCCTACTAATGCTTAGTTACATCTCTTAGACTCAGCTTCCCCCCTTAGCAACCACTAAACGGTGGCCATGTTGTTTTTGGTCTGCTGGTCCCTGTATTGTAAATCCATGTATTGCATAAAACCCACATTTGTGGGTTTATAACCTTCATTTTTATGTGTTATACAGCACAACCTGTTTGCGCTGTGCTGCGCTGTGTTTAAACGTCGGCGATCGCCGAAAAAAAAAAAGTATTATTTTTCATATTTGCATCGGTGTACCTTGCCAATGGCCACATATTTGGCCATTGGCATGCTGCCTGACACATATGCACCCTTTATTTGGAGCTGACATGGCTCCATTGTGATTTTTGCAGAAACGTACTCAGTTGTCAACTGAGTACATTTCTGCAGCTAAAACGGCTCTTACACGGGCTGCTTTCTGCTTCGTGGATCGCTACTCTACCTCATTTGCATGCCTTTCGGCTGCAAGTGAGGTATTTAGCATATCCACGCCCAGTCCGTGTAAGAGACGTTTTAGCTGGTCTCTTACACGGAGTTTCGGGCTGGTCCTGGATCGCGAGGCTTGCATGGAGTCTTACACGTCTCTTACACTCCGTGCAAGCCTTCGTGAATCCTGCCCCATGTGTTTCCTGAAGATATCAGTTTTCTTTTAGCTCACAGAAATATGATGAAGTTCCAGTAATAATGAAAGATACCAGTATGTTGATCTATATCCCATTTATACTGACATTTTTGCCTTCTTAAAGTCTTATGCATATAGTGAACATGCAGGTGTAAGACCTACAGAAGGCAAAACTGTATCTTAAAATGATCTTCACACCAGACATTATTTTTTTGAAAGTGATGAAATGGGACATTAATGTCATCAGCCATCAGCAAACAAATTTGCAGAACACCCAGCGCTAATCTTGATATGTTACACTCTTTGATTACAAATTAAAGTCAGATCAATTTATATGAGTTTTTTAGAGGAAAGAAATTAAAAAGAATCAGTGGAAATGGACACATTAGGCTTATACAATCATTATTTTTCTTGAGATAAAAATCTATGCTTTTGTTTTACACAGGAACTAATAACTAAATGAATGCAAAGATGAAAGCCCCACTGAGTACAACGTCTGTGTTTTTGTGGCTCATTATTTCAGTTCCTGATAGATGCTTTTAATCTTAAAACTTTTACGATCTGAGGCACCTTCAATATATTTTAGCCCTTTATGTAGTTAGGCTAATGCTACATTTGTGCAGCTGTATCAATTGCTTGAATTTTTTGCACACATTTTTGTCAGCAGAACATATCACTGCAGAGCTGACAGAGGGTGAACAAAGTTAAAGGAGGCTTCCTCCTTAAATGTGTAAAGGGAAGAGTTATTTGGCTCAAAGTAGCTTAGAAATAAACTTATTTGAGGATAGGTACACCCCTTGAAGTAGAAAGTGAGGATAGTGGATTAGTAACACCCCTCAGAAGATGGTTGAGGAACTACTTACAGGCAGTAACCCAGGAAGAGAATTGTGCTTACTTATCTCATTATTTTCCTATGGAAAGAAAATCTGACATCAGTAATAGGATTGAGAATGCCATAGGAAAGTAATTATGAAATTGTGAGCACTATCTGCCAACTTCCAGTCTGTGCTTCAGAGTGAATATGACACATTAGGGGAAAGAAAAATCAAGATTCCTTCAGAAATGGTTACTTAGTTCAATGAGACTCAGAGAACTTGGCTAAAAGTACATTTGGAAACTCCCCACCCCATAAGAAGAATGTAGCCAGAAATGTCTGTTTTGTAATCACACATTTTATTGGTATCCCTCCCACCAGCAGATGTAATAGTTAAGCAATGTGCACATTTCACCAGATGCTACCTCCTCTACATTTTAGAAATGTATGCATCATTTCTGGCTATTGTTCCCTGCAACCTATGAAGTTAATTTTAAGAGGAATACTGAAGTATCTATTGCATACATGTCTATGTCAGATCATTACACAGATTACTGAGTATGTATGTGTTTGTATTACCAGATTAGTTTCTTTACCTTGTGCCCACTGATCGGTGAGATAGGCTTCTGCTACCCTGCAACTATAAGCCAGATGAAAGGCAGTTCAGAGAATGCAAGAATACTTTATGTTGATACTATTAGAAAAAAGGGCCTAATAAAGGATTCAAGATCAGTGAAATACGCATGTCTGTGCTACTGGATACGCCTACTTCAGGAGATAAATGAAAATACTATAAGTCGTTAGGATGCTCATAATCCCAGTATTTTGGACAGTTTGAGTTAGTGCAACAAATTGCTGTCTAAAGTAAACAGCACTTAAAACTTGATAAGTATTGTATTACTATCCCAAACTGCTAGCTACAACAACCCAAAAGTGACTAAAGGCATAGTGGTTTTCAGAGATGCCACACATAACTATATATAAGGTCTCTGTCTTGGATTCTGAAGGTCCTAGAATTTGGAAAATAAAAACATGTATATTGTATGAGGCCATATAGCGTGTGAACGGTGTGATGAGTGAAATGATCCTGACTTCAAAAGGGAAGGATGCCTACTAATGTTCAGATGGAAGCTAGCTCAGCCTGAGATTCCAAAATAGCAGAATGACAGACTGTCAGTACAAAGAGTCTGTCAGGTATCAGAAAATGTGAGGTATATGCTTTATGTGCCCTTCTTTTTAAATTAAGTATATGGTCAAACATTATGTGCTTGACAAAAGTGGCTAGATGAAGTAGTTGTAGCACAGCAAAGTGTTAATGATAAGGCTAGCACTGAAAGGTGCAAGTAAACATAGAGATTCCAGAGGATTTATGAAACGGCCTAGACCAGTGCAAGCCATAGGCCCTGATCTCAGGATATATTATTTTGTGATTCAGAGACATGCTAGCCAAGATAAGGAAAAACCTCATTATTGGCTAATTTGCATGCCTCTGAATCATAGTTACTACAGAGATGTGCAGATCATTGCATATCTGCATGTTATGGTAGTTAACTACTGTGGCCATATCACGTAGGCATCACCCCACGTCACTCTCCCACATATACAAGTACATATTCAATTACGCACACATACACACACACACACACACACACACACACACACACACACACACACACACACACATACACACAAACACACAAAACATACATACACACCACAATCCCTGTACCTATCCCTGAGCTGTTTGCCTTTCCCCCACCCCCGTGATCCCCCTACTAGTATAAGTGCCATTAAGGAAAAAGAGTTTAGAGTACTCCTTGGTGTCTAGTGCTCCACCTCCCACTCAATCCCCTTACTGCTGTTGGTGCCATTATGGCACAAGTGTAGTGTCCCTGGTGGCTAGTGGTTCTTCCCTCTCCTGGTCCGTATACTGCTGTAGGTACCTTTGTGGCACAAGTGCATTATCCCGAGTGGCTAGTGGCTCTCCCCACCTGAGTTCCCTGTACTACCATAGGTACTGTTAAGGCACAAGTATAGCAATCTTGGTGGCTACTGGTTCTTCCACTCCCCTAATTCCAGTAGGTGCTGTTATGGTGCAAGTGGTTCATCCCATCCCTATCCCTGTACTGCTGTAGGTGCCATTATGGTGGTTCACTCCACCCCCAATCCTTGTAATAGTTTAAATGTTATTGTGGCAGAAGTCTATTATTACTGGTGGCTAGTGGTCCCCCCACCCCACCCCTGATCCATATAATACTTTAAATGATGGTGGTAGAGAGACATGGTAGGTCCAGCTATGCTGATCTACACATCTGAGCAATTTAATGATTTGCATGGTGCACAAAAGCCTTCCTGGAGACATTCTGAGAAAAAGAGAGAGAGCACATGGCTAATTACCATATGCCTCTCCCCAGAACTGCCCCATTTGCATACAACACCGCTATAGAGCCAGTCTTACAAGGTGGTGCAAGACTTTGTACTACAGCAGCATGCAGCACCGTGTTATATCTGTCTCTGAATTCAAAAAGGTTACTGCAATGTCTGCACAAAGTGTACTTGTTGTCACAACATGTATGAATTCCCCCCATAGTTTTAGAGGTTCATATATGTACAAAATGCTCATGACCTTATGGCCAGCGAGGAACTTGTTCTGCAAAATAATAAAATTGCTGACTCCAATATGTTTGCTCAGTTTATTTTTAAATGCATTAATTTCCCTTCTTTTTTAATACGCTTTGGCTTCAATTCCTGCCAATCATCATGTCTCCCCTATTAATCTTGAGTCCATTAATTCCTCTTATACTGGGTATTCTCAGCACAAGAGCAGCTATCAACCAGGCAACGATGGAGGCAGTTTGTCCCATAACTCGCATCCCAGCAATGAGAACGTTTTAAGACCTTAACATCATGCCTGTTGGCTAACATGAGCTCCTGCATCACTGCTTGGTGCACTATGCCCTTGCCATACCTGTATTTGTCATCACCCATGTACCATTGAAGACTACTGTCACCAACTTGGGACGACTAGGCTAACATCCCATGTCCCGGCTGATTTCAGTGCTGTAAGTGCCTGCTGACATGGTAGCTATTTACCAACAAACACCAATTTTCTCTCTCTCCAGTTTGGGTAAGCTGGCATCAGATGCCCACTCTCACCCTCCCCTGCCAGGTTGATCCACTACCTGAGCTATTACGTGAACTCTGGTCATCTGAGTCATTGTCAGGGCTTTAGTCCACTGTGCAACAGAGCCAGATAATTTTTAAATGTTATTTGCTCCACTGTCCTAAACACAATGAGGACATTTATTCCTGAGCCTGGACAAATGATATGCCTCAAACTGGTTCCTTGAAATAGTTTTAATGTTGATCATTTTTAGCAGCTGACCACTTGATGTTGTTACGTTCTGTGTCATGTTTTGTGAAGTGATTTTTGTGTAACCTTTTGTTTACAGATATTTCACTTGTGATATTTTGGAAGACAGTATCTCTAAAGTTGAGTTTATGACTACAGGGCCATTTTATACTACACCTCGTTACATTAAACAAAGTTAGTAGATAATTTCTGAACAGAGATGAATTGCCTTTAATCTAACAACATAGCTTTAACTATGAGTCACTGATGTTCAACTTGATGAAGTCCATACTCACAGAGTTCAACTCTTCGAAAAGTTACCCCATTGAAAACATTTAAAGTGTTTCTTGCAGGTGGAACACTCTTTCCCCCACACCCACCAAACTTACATACACCAATGCTGTGGTCACACAAACAGTGAAGAAAGGAAAAATTCCAAAAACACAAAAGGAATCACAGCTGAAGTACACTTAGAAACTGCATTGGCAGTGATTTTCTGAGGAAAACAGTGATCGGGGAGTTCAATACTGGGGAGATGAGCTCAACCACAAGGGACTTCGATAATTTTTCAGTCAGTGAGGTACATATAATCTCCTAATGATACTGTATATTGGTACTGTATATCAGATATTTTTTAGTTTTCATGTTCATGCCTTTTACTAGGACTGACTTACTGCTTAGAAGGAAATGGTGGATGTAGCAGAATTGGGGATTGGGAAAGAGGAGGTGAGAGCAGATTATTAATGTGAGTATGATGGAATATAGTTATATCAGTCTATGGAAGTACTATCTCTAAGGGACCTCAAAATGCACGTGAAATAAGACAAACTATTTTGGAAGAGTAATACATAGAACCTGCTCATTAGCTATTAAAATATAATACAATACAAATGCAATTCCATATATTTAGTGAGGAAAAGAGAAATAAATACTTTTTAACTGAAAAAAAACATTGCAGTTATAAAACAGCCACGGGTATTAAGGCCAAGGGAGTACATCAGATAATGGGAAGGGGTAGTCATTGAAAGCCATATTACTGGGTTCCAGTCAAGTCAGTTCTCATGAATACAACTAGAGACATAATTTTAGACACCATGACATGCTCTTATTCAAGATACAGCACCCTTGCATGACTAAAAATCTAAGCCTAGCCCTAAGCTTAGTCTTCGACCTGAGCATAATCCTAAGTGTAACTCATAAATCCAAACACTGAACATATTTCTACTCTTAACTCTAAGGTCACCAATTTCTGCAAATATTAAAAAAATGAATAAATTAATAAACATTAAAATATTAAAATGCCATTCGTTTACTAAATAAATAAGTACATTAATTAAATACGTAATGTTAAGAGCAAGTCATGGTTGCTCAACCTAGTGGACTTCTTTGACAAGGTCACCAAAGCAATGAATGAGGACAAGATGGTTCACATTGCTTATCTTCACCTCTACAAGGCATTTGACACAAAACCCCACTCAGACAAACTCAAGAGGTTAAGTAAAAACCCATATGTCACCCAGTGGATAGCTAGTTGTTTCATAGGCAGGACCCAGGAAGTTAGAATTGGGAAGTCCACCTGTACAAAGTGGCAAGTCACAAGTGGATTCCCTCAGGGATTGGTCCAGGGATCACTCCTTTTTGGTATTTACTTCTCTGAAATCAAGGCCAATGTTACTGGCCTCTGACTGACTAAATGTGCTGATGACTGCAAATTAGGTGCTGTCTTTGAATCCCCTACTCATACAAATGTTCTTCTGAAGGGCTGACACAGACAAATAACTGGTGTCAGACTTATGGACTAAAACTAAATGTTAAGAAATGCATAATAGCATCCTTCAGGAAGTCATACACCCTGGTAACTATCATATTGACAAGACACCCGTATGAGTTGACCCGGTGGTCAGAGACTTGGGAACAAACATAGACAGTAATCTAGCCTTTGACTATCATGTGTCTGCAGTAATGAGGACATCGTCCTATGTTGTGCAACTTATAAACAAAGGTAAGGCATATAGGTACAAGGTACATTGTTCCACAGTATTCAGCATTCATCAGAGCTATCATTGAGTACAATGCCCCCTTTGGTATGCACCTAACCAGGGATATCCAACAATTAGAATGTCTGCAGTTGTTCCTCACTAAAAGAATACAGGGTGTTAGTAACATGTCCTATGCAGATCGCTTCAAGGCCCTACCCCTGTATTCTGTCTCCTGCAGGCTGTTGATAGGAGATCGATTCCTGATATTAAAGGCATTTTCTGACTCTACTTTGATGAACTTCCTGTATATCCACAAAACAAACAGCACCACATTTACCCATTCTAAAGGCTGAACCCTTGCCTGTGATACAAATAGGACCTGCTGGAGAGACAGGTATGTACCTCTTCTCTGGAACAGGCTCACCATCCATTTAAAGCAGAGTCCCTCCCTAATCCAATTCAAGTGTAAGTTGGACAGTTGACTGGGTATATGAAATTCATCCCTGTTTTGGCACTTATGTCTCTAATGGACACAGGCAACCTGTAAATGGTTCAACTTCCAAGCCCCTGCTTACACTTATCATGGGTACGAGAACTTGTCAGAGATTTGGGATGCATGGCTAGGATTAAAAAGGTCCTTGTGTTTGTTAGCCTAGTAAACATCTATGAACCTGTGAAACTAAAAGGTCATCCTGACAAATGTGCAGTCTCTCCTATGAGACTCAGACTTCTCCTGTGGTGCTTTCAGTGTTAGCATGCTCTCTAGATTGTCTAAACTAGATAGGTACGAGGTTCAATACCTGTCATGGAAAACTTGCATGTGTATTTGTGTAATGCCTATTGCTGTCTCCATTTCCCCTGGAGATGATGTATTTAAATGTGTAGGCAGCTTTCCTGTAACAACTTTTACAGAAACATCCTCCATGAAGCACATTTATGAGGTCATCCTGACAAAGGAGCAATTGCTTTCATGAGAGTCAGAAATGTTCCTGTTGCACTTGCAACTAAAACAGCATGACTAGATAGACAGAAATTTCAATGCCCAACATACAATTGTATGCATGTGTGTGAGGTTGTTCATAATTGGGTGAGTATATGATCATTCAGCCTATACTCTCGATATGTTTTTTAAACTCAAAGATGAGTACACAATCTCCTAAGGCTACCTTTCAGATCCACAACTTCATTGTTGCACAAAGTTGCAGCTATGCGTACTGTTTGTAATATGATGATACCAATTTCCTGTACATTACATAAAGGAAACTTTGCTTCTTCAGGCAATACTATGTCCACAAATTTATACATTAACACTTAAAATAACAATGTCATGGGTTGAAAGATAGCCATTTAATGTTTTTAGAGGGGAAGTGATGCAAACATTTGTTAAGTGAGGAGGAGAAGAATGTTTCCATTCTTCAAATTGCATTTTTTGTGTGGTGTTAATAACGTAATTACAACATTATATTGTCTGCATACACCCTTGGTTCAACACGTGTACTAATGACATCATTGTTTTGCAAGTGAACTAAAGCTATTTGAATGTCAGACTTCTCCTGTGGTGCCTGCATGTCTGACACTATTCTCTATAACATGTAAATAGATAGGTAGGATGTTCATCTACAGCAGTGCCTAACTTCTGCAAGTGCGACTGCCAGTGGAGTCGTGATTGCTTTACACTCACATGTACTGGCAAAATTTACAAACTATGATTGGCTGTAAAACTAATTTTACCAGATAAATCTACTTGGCAATGCCTTGCTTATGTCATCCATTTATAGATGCTATATGTATCAGTTGCATTCATTACTCTCCTGTGGCAGTAGCATGCTAATAATGTGCTGTATAGATGGTGTGATTAGATTGGTAGGTGGTTCAATTCAATACCAAAAACAGGAAGTTAAATCCGATGTGTGGTATAAAAAGTCCAACTTAAAAAACAAAGCACAAACCACACTAAAATATCAGGAGAGAACTACAGCCAACGTTCATTAACATTCTTTCAATGGCATTTCTATAATTGTACTGATGCATGATGACAAGTCCCCCCACCTTGTCTGCTCTCATAGTATGTATATACTTCAGATTTCTAAGTTCACAAAATCCTTGTCTCTCTTCAACATTTAAATTATAAAAGCGATTTTTGCTTTTATTCTAAGTAGCTTCCTATTATCGCTTTCACAACTTTTTTCAAACACTTACTTCAAGAGTATTCTATAATTTAGGATTGTAAGCAGAAGGTTTAGAATAACAATCATTGCTAGTTACACCTTGAAGATAATAATGTAAATTAAGCTTTCTAGAATAAAACTTTAGTTGTAAAAGTGTGTTGATCAAGGGACAAAATTCAACCCAAAGCATAATAATTTCTTTTGAATGGGAGAAAACTGAAAGTTAGTTAAATTAAACAATTTTTATTCTGAACTCAATGTAAATCCATTATTTTGTCCTTTTTTCATTGATTCATGTTTCTCGTTCGATTCTAAGTGGCTGGAGGTGGATTTTCTGAGAAAAAACTTTTTTGAAATAGATTCTGAATGATTTCCTCCCCCCTTTCATCCATAACATTCAAAGGAAGTCCTTTAAAAGTGTCAGTGAATTCCCCATCTTCCAGAGAAATAGTTGTCCCCAGTGAATGGCTACTTACTTCCAGGTCTAAGTTAATTTGCTTGTCACTCAAAAGTACAGCTTCTTCTCTTAAAGGGGAACACATCTCTTGTGTTAAAACTGCACCAAATTTGACTGCAGTTACAAAGAAAGAACTTAATCAGAAAATGTCTTTCTGATGAAGTTCTTGTTTTGTAATTAAAGAATGAAAGCGCTTAAAATACATATTGTGTCCAAAGCCATGCCTTGGTGAAAATGAGTAGGATTTCTTTCAGTGATCATTGTGATGCAAACACATCAAAAGTAGAATTCATTAAAATCCTCCTGTCTTAAAATCAAAATAGCTTCAATTTCCTAATAAGAAAATGTGCTTTTTTACCAAAAATATATAAATACTCACAAGTTTGCGAAGCTGTGAAAAAAAAATCATATAAATACAAACTAGTGAATTTGTGCTGGAAACTTCCATACAAAATATTGCTCACTAAAATCATATAAATACACATAAGCTATTGAAGATGTGCAGAAAACAGTCACTCGCACACAATATGGCTCAACAAAATAATATAAATGTATTCAGCTTAGTGAAACTGCAGAAAGCTGTAACACAGTACTGACCACCAAAATTATGCAAACTGGTGACACTGTTAAGAAGATAGTCATGCACAATACTGCACAGCAGACAAACGTGTTTTTTCCCCAGGCGGCAAGCTTCCTCTGCTCACTTCCATGGGGTAAACCTGCTCCTTCATACTCTTGTGCTTAATTTTTTAACACCAAGCTTTGCAATCTCAGAGAAAAGGGAACATTTATTTTTAAATTAAACCATCTGCTAGCTGTCTTGTCTGAGGCTGGCAACCTTGGCAACTACTATTAAACGCCAATGTTCTGTAGGAGCATGGAGGCTTCCCTCGAGTGCAAAAATATAAAATAAAATATAATTCTCTCATGCTGTCTGTGGCTATTAATAACAACAAGTACCTCTGTCAAAGTAAAGCACACAGTTCTCTTCCAAGGGTGTGCACATCAATGGTATATCTACAGGTGGACAACATCTAGTTGCTTACGTATCAGCTGGCCGAGATGCAATATGCTGGGGAATAGAACACTGATGAATGTTTTTCTATAGGAAATCACTGCAGTTGTGGTTTCTGTGTGTGCACCAGCAGTGCTTCCTTTGTTGTGGGAGATTTATTCATTCATCATGTTTATGTGGCTGTGCAGTTAGTATAGCTATCTTCTCTCTCTCTTTGTGTGTGTGTGTATATATATATATATATATATATATATATATATATATATATATATATATATATATATATATATATATATATATATCAGTTTGTGGGGGTGGGGGGTCCCCTGCAAAAAGTAGCTGTAATTGAAAGTTTCACCTTTTTGTGTTTAGGGCATTTCTGTTCACCACTTTGCTTCTTCTGTGCCTTGACTATTGAGGTTTCATAGTAGAATCTACACATGCATGCATACCACTTTCATGGTTGATGTCAGGCAACCCAGGCAGATGATAAAAGTAATTTTTGCTAAAACTGGCACATTAGATTAGGAAACAGTAAACTGTGCTTTATTTCAATGGCAGGAACCCATTTTATTAAACTTATTTTCTTCATATATCATTTCAGTGAGAATCTGTCACTTAAGTTGAATGTTATATACATAGCTACACACAGAGTGTTTGCAGACATAAAAGCAAAATGCCTGTTCCCTCCACTCATGTCCTTTTCTACTTTATACAAAATGCCAAAAACGGAAGTGTGTGCTCCATTCCTGCCTACTTTTTATGTTAGCATTAGCTTGGACCTGCCGTCTTATATCATAGAGCAGTTCTCCCAGCATTTTGTTGAATATTTACCCTGTACTTAATTTTATATAAACGAAGATGAGATCATATAAATATATAATACATGATGCAATATACTGCATTATAAGCCTGAATTATGGGCATATGCATTTTATTAATACCACTGCATTTATATTTGAAGGTACCCTTTAGAAGCTCCATTACTTTCTTTTCTCTCATTACTTTGTGGAATAACAAAACTTTGATTACTCTTAGCTTCTTTCAAAGCACTATCTGAGGGTTTCTACCAACAGTTCCGGGCATAGTATAGTTGACTCCTGTATGTATCAATGCTTCAAAGTGTGACAGTTGCTGCTAAAACTTTAACAAATTTCAACATTTAATATTTTATTGGTACACTCCTTTGTGGAACATTTATAAATCCAGGTCCAGATATGCCACCTTCCACACCGTCTCAGTTTTTGTGTACAAAAGGCCCAGCTGCACTATTAATTATAATATTGATGCCTTGCATGCTAATCTCTGACAGAAGCTACCTGTTTCCTTCCATTTGTCCGTTCTGCTTTAGTCACCAAGTATTACAGAAATAACTCCTGGCAAGGGTGGAAATTATGGTTGGATTTACTCTAGGCTAATCATTCTGGGAAAATAAATCTGACAATAACTCTGATTGCTGTGCCGGTTATTTTTTTAAATCAAGTAAGGATAAAAATATTCCTTTTCTGTTTATATGCCCTTTGAGATCAGAGAATGGGGTTCTGCTTGTTAACTGTGTGATTTAGAAAAATGAGTTTTGTAAGTGCAGTTTACAAATTGTGTTATGTCATTGCACATTTGCTGTAATAGCTTCCAGTATTGTTGCAGCCGCATTATGTCAATTTTTGCAGCAACATTTTTCTGTTTTCTTTGGTGTGTGCTTTGTTCCTGGTTTTAAATCATGTTCAGGTTAAGCTACATTTGTTATCTTGCCTCATGTTGCACTACCGAATGGTCCAGAAGGTGCTGTAGTGTGATATAATCCATGATGGAATGGTTAGCAGTGACAGTGACTGGCTGATTTCAGCACACTGCATCTCTTTCCATGGTATAATTTTGTTTAAATGTCATATTTGGAGCTACATAAATTAGTAAATATTCTCAAACTATTCTTTCCATAAGCAGTGAGTCCATCTCCAAAGACCCTCCATACAAAAAATGCAAGTAAATGCAATTGCTGCTTCTGCAGCATTATATGACCCTACCTCTTCATTCCTTCCCCATAGCATGATACCCCAACCCATTTTTTAATGCAGCGAAAGATATGACCATTTAAGCACTACCTTCATTGCTCCAGTAAGCTTAGCGGCACACTTTCATATCTAGTATTCATGTTGGCCTGGAGATTTGGTTCCCTTAGCTATTTTTCAGCTTTTGATTGATGTTTTTTTGATGGCCAGGTGGTTGTAGCTGAGGATAATAGCAATATAGCCCTCATAACGTCTATTGCTGCTGCCCTGCTGGCACTTTTGACATGTCCTGGCAAACATTGACACGTGGCCTAAATTTTGGAGCATTTGTCACACATATGTGCAGAATGAGCAAATTGGAAGTCCTTGAACCTAACAGTGTTTTGACAGCAGGTACAAATATTTCAAACAGGCTGAGAATCCATCAAAGGGCACATATTTTCAAAACAGTTAAACCATGCATTGCAATCCCAAAACATGATTAAATGCAATAATTGATACCCTCATAATTTCTGCTGAAAGAGTTTTACTTGCAAAGGTGTGGAAGATACACGCTGTCACAGCTCATTGCTCAACAATGGTTCATTTTAATGTCCTCTGCCTCATAATGCATCTAAAATGGAACTAAATCAAACTTCTGAGTTGATATAAATCTTAAACACTCAAGAGTAATATCCTGTAAATACTTATTCCTCAACCTGCAGGGCTAACACTTGCTACATCAAATGCATATAAGCTAATAAACAGAATATTTTAAATACTTATTAAATATATAGGTATGGAATATATATTTCTTCTGCTACCAGACCATGAAGATATATGCACAGCAGGGTGCACCTGTAATACCTGTGAAGCCACAGTCATCTGCTGTTAACTGTGCATATCAAGACACACTTGACGTCAACAATTGTTCTGTAAGCAAAAGAAACCTATTTATCTCCCATTTTCCTTGCCTGAATAAACAAAGTAATAAAATAAGTCACTCTGAGCATTTCTCATGGCAAATTACTATTAGCAGTGAATTATTTTGCACTGAACCTAGTGTGTAACCGTGAACACCTTGATATTATGTTAGAAGTACAATAGTATAAACACATGCCTTTGATTTAATAAAACTGCTTCCATATACAGGTAAAAGGCTGTGTAGCATTCTCCTCTCCTTGAGAAGTAGGCCTTCAAAACCTAAATGTTCTTGTTTTTTTTTCAGTTTTGGCAAGCTATATTCTATGTGACATATCAGCTTTAAAATCAGGCATTAAAGCAACAATCTTACTATGTCAAGTGTTCAAAGCAAAATTCTGAGAGTGGCATTAGTTTCTTACTTAGAATATAGTTGGCTCCATGGTGTAGACAAAAAAAGCCATGACTGTACCTCATCTGGCCTGACTTCAATTAGTTGGCCTTAACACTGGAGGACCCAACTAGGGAGGGGTGCTAGTGAGTGGCCAAATGCCTGTTCACCCATCCCATGGGGAGGATTCAGCTATGTCTTTCCACTTAAGCTCCATTGAATAGATAGCTGGGTGGTAACCTTACATTAAAGGCAGATGACAGGCTTGGCATTTTCAAAGATTGCTTGCACTCTAAGTCAGGGGCAAGTCAGGGGCAAGTGATAGCACTTGTAGGCTGCTGGCTGAAAGGGGAAGTGAGGGGTTAGGTAGCATCACATAAAATTTAATGAAGCATTGAGGATGATGCTACATTAAAGGCTAGCTTGTTTTCCCAGAAGACAGCTTTAAAAGGGTCTATGTCATATAATTGAACTTCCCAAATTTGGAGTTTCGAAATATGACAGCAGCGAAACCTCAGAACAGTGAAATTTTTCCCAGGGAAAAAAATTTACTGTTTTGAAAAACATACATACAACACAAGCACACCAAAAACCTAATAAACTTACACTAAACCTTACATACACAAATATCGATACACTAACCTTAACCCAAACCCTAACCCTAAAGTCCGTCACTATCGCACACTTATCTTACCCATGCCTTAACCCTAAAGTCGTCACTATCGCACACTTACCTTACCCGCAATCTTAACCCCAAAGTCTGTCATTATTGCACACTTACCTTACCCGTGCCCTAACCCTAAAGTCCGTCACTATCACACACTTACTTTACCCGCACCCTAACCCTAAAGTCCGTCACTATTGCACACTTACCTTACCCGCACCCTAACCACAACGTCCGTCACACTGATCCACTTACCTTAACCTGATCTGTAACTTTCCCACCACAGTAGAGAAAATGTCAAAGCTGCAGAAACAGCCAACCGAATTATTTCCCTAGGGACGAATTCGTATTTCTGCAGCTTCGACATTTAAAATTTTTGAACTTCCCAGTTCAAACATCTCGTATTCGCACATATACTCACTTGATTAAATTACATAGATCCCCTTTAAAAGACAGGTCTCTGCTCCAGAATCCTATCCTCTTAACAGGAGTGGTTGTAGCCTGGGAATGTGATCTGGAGACTGATACCCGGGGGGGAAGAAGGAATCCCAAGATGTGGCAACATGTCACGCTGCCATGGGCAATTAAAAAAAAACAAAAAGTCTTTAAAATACTTGTAAAAGATTTCTTGGTTCTTCATGAGCTGAAGTTTCAAATAAGAGTATGTTCATATAGTTAATGCAAAGCTCAGTAACCCTTGTAACTACTGCAGCATTCCTGTTTGCAAATATATGTACTCCAAAATCAGCCAATGGCTCAGTTTCTTTCCTTGTGTATTAGATGAACCTTTGAATTACTCAGTTATAGAGATGATTATCAATTCTTGATCAGTAAACTTCCCAGACAGAAATACCATTATTCAGAACAACAGAAAAAAAGCGATATTTCTCCTTTTTTATAGAATGTGAACCTTTTAAATCTTCCTTCTTGCTATTCTCACATAAATCACACAGGCACTACATTATGTTAACTTTACTTTATTAACTTAGCTGAGCAGCTAAGCTATTAACTCATTTCAGATGGTATATGTTACGTTTTTAATTTAAAAAAGTCTGTAATACTCGGTAACTGTGTACTATGTTATCTGCATTTTTAAGGCATGTTTTATTTATCTTGTATTTCATTTATTTGTTAACTGTCTTAACCTGGTGCTTATTTTTATGGATCACCCAGGAACATTGTTTGGCCAAGAGGTAAATGGAATCAAACACAGGACAACAGGATGCCCTTTGAAGTGCCTTCACTGGGCTTAGGTAATGAGTGAATGGTACATCAATTCCCTATTGGACAACGAGCACTCTCCAACAGGATATTAATATGCAGATAATAGCCCTGTAAAAATAAAGTCTGCCATTTCATGGCAACATATTAAGCTAACACAAAATACGGAATGGAAAAAAAAATGGATGGTAGCTCTTTTTTAAGCTAGCTAAATATGGCTTTGCTGTTTAGCACGTGTAAAATAAAGGAAAAAAAAGGTAAATACATTTTAAAAAGTAACACGGATGTGTGTGTGTGTGTGTGTGTGTGTGTGTGTGTGTGTGTGTGTGTGTGTGTGTGTGTGTGTGTGTGTGTGTGTGTGTGTGTGTGTGTGTGTGTGTGTGTGTGTGTGTGTGTGTGTATGTGTGTGCGTGCGCACTTGTGTCTGTGGACATTAAATACTTCATAATACCTTTTAGATGCAAAAGCATAGCTGGCTCAACCAGCACCCTATGCCAGTTCCACAAACTAACACCCGTGCCCTCAGCTCATCAAGTGAAGAGCAAAAATAAAAATGTCCATTCCTTCAACTATATTACTGGCACACCAACCAGGTGGCCAGATGCACAACACACTTTTAAAAGCCAGCATTGCATGGCATTGTGATGATAGATGGCCAACTGTGGCCCCTACCACTTTGTGCATGAGGCAGTTGACTGTCCTCACCATGCTCTACTGTCTAGATGTTCAATATTTCCTCCAACAATTACATATGCTGCAATAAGTTTGACACATAAGGTACAGGAACTATTTTACATCAAAAGTATAAAAAAGTATATATTAATAAAACATACAAAATAAGTAGCCCTTTATCTATGTGCAATAGTGCCCTCTAGGGTGGAACTTATTAGGAAATAATAGGTCTTCCAGGAGTGGTAGCATCAGGTCTTAGAACACTCATGGGTAGTCTGTTATTACCCTGATAGCACTCACCTTGTTAAACATTACTGCTGGTGTATTTACATTTAATTGATTGTTTTACCTGTTTTACTTTGATATTACTCATTTGAACTTATTTTATCTGAAATATAATACGTTGAAGAAGTTAAATGAACATATTTTGCTCTGAAAACAAAGCATGTTAACTGAGTGATGTGCGAAATATGCTAAAATAGGGGATGTTTCACTGCATGGAATTACGAATAATACATCTGTTAATTCAAAATGATAAAACATGACCTTGAATGACACTGCAAAAACAGGATTATTGAAAGCAGTGCAAGTGTGTAAAAACAGGCTCTTAGCTGAGGACAAAGGAAAAGCTAATTAATGAGATGACGAATTCATTAGAGAAAAACATCACCCAAAGCAGTGACAGGAAGGAGGCAAGAGACAGAAAAATGGAATGCTAAAGGATTTAACTAATAATGTTAGCTAAATAACAACGAGAGGATGTAAGAAATGCACAGAATTAGGTCACATGACCCAATGCCTTACACCACTGAGACATAGGCAGTTTACAGATTTCTAATACTAAGTACATTTTGATTATTGGTGATTCTATTGGAGATAATTAACACCCATTTATGTACAAATAATGTAAATAGGTGTGTGACCTATTTACAAGGTGCCAGAGTTATTGACGTAACAGTAAACATGGAAATTATTTCTGAAGACAACACCTCAAAATATGGTCATTATCTATACATAAGACTTTGCACGTCATTATTTTATACTTTCATTTTTGTTATCCTTTCTTGCAGTCCCAGCTGAGACCCCACCAAACCAAACATAAAGACAACTGTAAATGTGGCTCTTGTCAATTAGGCTAAACATTGACATTTTACCAGCTTTGGTTTTATATGATGACAATTGTGTGCCGGGAGTGTTTCTAGGAGTTTCTTTGCTTCATGCCAGTTTGCTTTGAAGTGTTTTGAACTTTTATGAGGGCTGGAGTCATTTCTGGATGGCTGCTTTGAAGATGTGTGTCTGAACTTTTGTGCTTTTCATCTTTCTGTATGTTCCATTTCAATGCTGTTGGTTTGTGACTGAAAAGCTGGTAATTTCTGTGTCTCTGAACTTGTTAATTTGTATTTCTTTTCCTTTGGCCATTGCATATCTGTGCCTGAAGTGCCTGTTGTCTTTTCAAGATTGTTGCTGGAGAATGTACTTGTTATATTACAGCAGTTTATTATTTTGATGCAGGAATTGCATAATACATTATTGCATCATTGTTGCTGCGCCTTCATTATTTTATTTATAATATTTTGTTTCGTACTGTGTCATCATTTTACTCATTATTCTGTCCAACATCTGTTTAGTCAACAAAATTTGGTCAATTACACAGATGGCTGACATGTGTGAGATCGCACAGTTCTCGAGGATTGGGAAATATGCCCTATCCCCAACATTGTGCAATCTCAGAGTCTGCACATATGATTAGCAGGGTGTATCAAGGTGCCAGGGAGGCATGCCCTCTACAAAAACAATGTTTTAATTTGTTTTTTATGTGTAAAATGTATGAGGTTATTGCTCAGAACATATAAAGTAGCATGTTGACGTTCATGTTGTCGATGTTTTATGGTTGACATTGTGACTGTCGACATTAAACAGTACACCCATACATATACATACGTAAATATGGATTCACTTCTGAATGTTGAATTACCAAAACTTTGAATTTCATATGATCGAGACCATATAATCGAAGTTTTGGAATCTCAACATTCTCAACTAAATCCAAAAAAAAAAAAAAAAAAACAACTTTCTCAAGGTTTATGAAGGAGTCATGCTCCCCTGCACCGTCCACACCCCTCTACTTAAATATACCAACTCAGAGATCGCACTACAGTGAAGAAAAGGGAAATCTCCTGTTTCACGCTGTATGCAGATGTCCATTCAGAATTTCTTAGTTTTAAAACTTCAATCATATGGTCTCAACCATATAGAATTCGAGGTTTTAGGAATTCGAATTCATATATATATATATATATATATATATATATATATATATATATATATGTGTGTGTGTGTGTGTGCATGTGTGTGTGTGTGTGTGTGTGTGTGTGTGTGTGTGTGTGTGTGTGTGTGTGTGTGTGTGTGTGTGTGTGTGTGTGTGTGTGTGTATGTGTGTGTGAGTGTGTATGTGTGTGTGTGTGTATATCTATATATCTATTTATGGGTCTACTTCAAAACACTGAATTATCATAACATTAAAACACAAAACACTGAGACCATAACATCAAAAACCCAAAACAATGAAAACCCAAAACAAAGAAAACTCAGAACACTGAAAGTGTACACTGTTGAACAGAATAAGCCAGCCAAAGCCAAGTTAAGAGATAACAACAATCAAAACAGATAATTATTTAATTAAAAAATAATATAATTAAAAAAAAAAAAAAAAAAAAAAAAAAACAGTTATCCAAGTTCACTCCTTGCTACCTTCAAGTCCATTCACAAGTAAACACGGAACTAAACACTTTCTCACATTTGCTTTCCAGGCTGCCTCAGGACCAGTCACCTGATATGATTAGACCCAATGGGAAATGGCTACTCATTTCTTCATCAAACAACTCACCTAGCCCTCATTGCATCTCCCTTTATTCACCCTGAAATGTTATGATGATATGTAATAAAATATAATTGCCTTATTCGCTCTGGGGTAGTCTATCTAAATTATGGACTATTTTACAACACAGCACATTCAAATAAATAGACTTTTTTCCCTCAAAAAAATCAGAACTTTGCATGGATTATGAATCCTGAGAATATGAAAGCCAATTAGAAATAAATTAAAAAATAAAAACAATTTTAAAGCTTTTATTTAGAGGGTAATACAGGCCACTCTAGTTGTGTTGTGATTTAAAATAAATCTTGAGAACCCAAAAGAAAACTACTTTATATCAGAAGTTAAATCAGATTTTGCCCAGAATGAAATATACTAATGTTCATTACTTTGGGCAGGATTCACAAAGCCTCCGTGTAAGAGTTATAACTTATACACGGAGGCTGCAGTTAAACGGAGTGATGTCAGCATGCTCTGTATATTCACGAGAGCATGCTGAATCACACCTAAGTCTAACACAGTCCATGTAAGACAGTAGGGGGCATGTCCGTAGGCCGAGCCCTGCAAGTGGACACGCCCCAAGAAGAGTAAAAGTGCCCAAAGTAAACACCCATGACAGAGTCCACAGAAATGTGAATAAACACAACACAACACATGCCCCCACAGACTATGAACAGAAAATATATAAATAAACATGTTATATATTTTTTTTAAATTGTAAAAATGTTTAACCGTGAGTGCGCTCATTTGCGCGGGCGTGCCCGTAGCGCAGCTACAGTTAGCAGTCAGTGGGAAAGCATATAAGAATTAAATATGCAAAGTAAGCCAAGAAGCAATAGCGTAGCAGTAGAGATGTCAGCTGAAGAGCAGGCATTCATGTTTCGAACCCCCACACTTTCAACTTTTATTTTTAGCAAAATAAGCATGAAACAAGTCCCTGACAAACATATACACATATAAAATCACATTTTATGTAAAATGTAATGAAATAGTCCATTTATTTTGAAGAAATGTGAGGTAACAAAACAATAAAAAAATGCCAGATGTGCCTATAGCTGAGCTACAGTTTAACAAGGTGAGTGCATCTGCCCGTAGGTGAGCAGTGGTTTAACAAGTGCAAAATGAGTGTCCGTAGCTGAGCAGTGATTTAACATGCTCAAACTGTGTGCCCCTTGCTGAGTTGAGCGTACTATGTGTGCTGACAGCCAAATGAGGTGTAAGCCAGCGCACCCCGTTTGCGCGGAGCTGCGCACAGTGCAAACAAGCTAACCGGCGGGCAACGTTGAGCAAGCTGTAACAAAACTGCCTTTACACAGACACACCCCCTAGCCTGTCTAGACAGTCATAAAATATAAAAAGCAGTGGCCAGGTTCGAAGCCCGGATACTCTACACTATAGTCAAGGTACAGAACCACTAAGCCATGACAGCAGTACTTTTAAATGCAATAATAGCTAATATATAGGAATGAATACAAACTGGAGCATGACAATGCAGGTTTACTGAAGTTGATACAATTCCAAAATGGCCAATCACAGATATGTGCGGGAAAAACGGACTATATAAGCCCCATAGGTGGGAATACACAGCATAAACGATTGTAGAACTGACCTGCAGGCAGAATGACAGGCGTAGGAGAGGGTAGTTGCTTTTGAGCACAGAGGTGGGGTGTTGAGGAGTCCAGGTACATGGTCTGGCTCCTAGTCCATAATCATGAGGCCCAACTCATGCAGGGCCAGGTCCTCTGGGGAGCATACAGGGCCGAGGCGTGGGACCGGTTGGCTCATGATCTCACCAGTGCCACAGGGATTCCAAGGACTGGTGAGCAGCTCCGTCACCACCATGCGGACCTGAAGAGACGCAAGCAGGACCAACTGAACCTTTGGATCCAGGAGGCCCGGCAAACACCCAACGCCCCACTACTGAGTAAGTTACATTTAATTATGCATGTAAGAAATTAAACTAGCTGATATTATGGGGATGTGTATTCCAATATTACTTCATTTATATTACAGCTGCAGGTATCCGTTCTGTGAGCCACAGAGCCTATGGCGATAGGCTGGTGCGGTTGCGCCACCAGGTAGGTCAGTAATCCACTACCAGTAACTGTAAAGAAATATAAAAGTATGACAGTCAGCAAAAGAGTGCAGTGTAGTCAGTAAGGAATAAAATGTGCAAGTAACAGTGTGAAAGTGTCTGCAAGTATTGCTTGATTACAAAAGTGTGTTTCAGCCTGTAAGTTAAACTGAAAAATGAAACTGTCTGACATATATTCTGAAATAAAAATGCCCTACCTGTAAGAAAACAGTACACAACCTGCAGCAGGCTGAAAAGTATAGCTGCAGAAGATGATGAAATCACATGTGTGAAATATATCCCTGTTGAAATACTGAAACATGACAGAAGTGAGACTGCTGGAAAGGATTGTAATAACTACAGGTAAAACATGTCAATAAAGCCTAGAAGTAAGTACCATCCTGAATAGTAAAATGAAAGCAAGTGAGAGAGAGTGAGAAAGTGTCATGAATCCAGCAATACAGTAGTAATAACCCCTGAATAAAGTATACTGCAGTCAAGACAGAATGAAATGCATGTGAGATTCAAAACCAAACAGTGAAATCTGTTCAAAGTGTTGCTGCATCTGGAATGTGTATCCCAAAATCTGGATATGTTGCTCTCAGTCTGCAATATGCAGATAGGATGATTGTCTTATATACCAAACATCCATACTTGTCTCCAGCTATATAAAGCAAATGTAGCAGGATGATGTAGCTGAACAAAGCTAGATATGAATGTGTATGTAGAACAATAAAATGTATATTGATGTTGCAGTAACAGTCCTATCACCAAGTTGAAATAGTTATCATATAGGAAACTGTAGTTAGAACAGTAGTGTGTATATAACTGTAGCTATTAGAAATGTACAGCATATGTATTGTTATTCAAAGGTGTTAATATTATTTTCTTTACCCCACCCTATAACCACATATAACCCATTCCACGTGAAAATGGTATGTGCAATCACAATTAACACCCCTGGACGTTTGTCCTGTTGGGTCATATATATTTGCATGTCCATTGATGCATCTGCCCTGTTCATACATCCACACCTGATGGCCTGTTGCCATCAATTAACCCTACATGTTGTTGGACTGTGTATGTCTGTTCACATAATGCATGTGTTATGCACGCTGTTTAATGGTGTGAATATCTGGGTGTTTGGTTAACGGGAATACTAATGCATGCTGTTACAACTAATTGTGAATGGTATTATATGTCACTGACCCAAACTGTCATGACATAATGCAAAACATAGGACGACAGGGAAGGCGGGTTCCAGCGGACCCACCTCTCCCACCTCAGCTGGCGAGTGTACCTGGCACTAGTGCCGAGTCCGGACTCTCCTCCGGTGGCCCTGTGCCACCTGCGGGTGGAAGCGCTGCAGGGGATGGGGCTCACCCCCCCCCTCTGCAAGTGTGGCCAGAGGAGAACCACCACTCACCCTCCGTAGCGTCCGGACTGTGGTGCGTAGGGAGATTTGGGACTCTGTTCTCGAGCCCCTATGCCAGCTCGAGGCATGGGTGGCACAAAAAACGGGCATGCCTGTTGCCCGGCCTACACAGCCCCCAGCACAGCCCGTCCTGGGCAGTGAAGGAACAGTGGCAACTGCCTATGGGTGGGGATATCAGTTCCACTGTTGCCATCTGTGGGCTCATAGGCTCTGGATATCCAAACCTCCGTCCCCGTCAATTGTGTAACCCCCCCACACGTGTCATACACCGCCCCAGTATGCATCATATTTGTCATGTCTGTTTACCTACCCAACCTACCTCCCCAGCTGTACCGACTTCCTTCACCTGACATACCACTCTCACCTGTAAAAAAAATGGGCACTCTGTACCCACAAAAAAATTACGCCCCATACATAGCTGCCCATTCCGCACACATGTCCGCTGGACATGGAATCTATCAATTACAATTGGCTGTACAACAAGTATTATTGTTGTCCTGACACCTCTCTCAGGGGTGGAAGGTTTCAAATGTCACACCAAATTACATACATATGCCCAGCTGTTGCTGATGAAGAAATGGGCAGCTATGGGCCTTACCTACATCCCTCCTGCACATCCCAAGCTTGTTTCCCTACTGTCTTACCCTCTTTGTGACCCCTTTTTCACCACTTTCCTATCTCTCCATTTTCTTTTCTTTCAAAGAAAATAGCGCGGGTGTGTGCCAGAGTAAGCACCGTTAAGCGGTTGTAAGCGGGTGTGCGCTTGTGTGCGCAGAGCTAACCGCCAGTGCGCATGCGTGAGCTCCGCGTAAACCAGCGCTAACCTGGTTACAACAGCTTAAAAGTGCCTTAGTCACTTTGATTGACAGGTCCTGTACTCAGTTCAAAAGCAAAATAAAATCCCACTGTCAGTCCCGAACCCAGGAAACACTAGTCTGTATGACCTACCACTAAGCCATGACTCTTACACAAAAACATTGTGCTAAAATAAATATAACATGTAATAGTAGAGATGAATGTAAAGGGAATATAGGATGTGTAGTACACAAAGCATGTCATTTAAAATTACTGTCAAAACTACTGGATTTCCATAATAGTAGTGTGTGAACAGAAACAGCCATGCTAGTTGGTAGCTTGTAGATAATAAGGTCAGTTAAAGTACATAAATAAATGTATGTATATGTACATATATATATATATATATATATATATATATAAATATAGATCTATATATAGTTGTAGGAGTCATTGTGCATACACACTTGCTACAGGGAACATGAGAGAGGAATGGAGAAATGTGAATATACAACACAGCCTGAATCATGAGAGAGATACTAGCCTTTACACTCACAGAACACTGTCCACAGCATACCAGCATGGTCCCCACCCTCACAATCTGAAAGGGCAACGCCTATCCCACATACCCTTTTATAGCACTGACCTGAAATCACAGTGAGAACTGCAATCAGTACACAACTGGCTGTATGCAATTAGCAAATGCTGGCTTACAATTGGTGCAGAGGCCATCACATGGACCTATGCAGATACCTACAAAAGCATCCAGTGCTAACACTCCCCACATGCAATACAGTCATTGCATTGTCTGTAAGCAGACAGAGGGATAGCAAGAAGTGAGAGAGAGAGAGAGAGAGAGAGAGCAAAAAAAAAAAAAAAAAAATTATACACTGTGACTCTGTCACCTGAAGCTGTCAGCACTGACAGTAGCAGCAGCAAGCAGAAGCAGTGGTAACACAACCAGCTGTGACAAACACAGGTAATGCAAAGTAGCAGGTTAATAGTGTGCATACTGTGAACCCTCCAAATGTGTCATAGGTCTGTATCCATAGGTATGTCCATGTGATATGTTGTGTGTACGTAGTTCCACCAAAAGGGGATGACCATACATTACATGTCAATCAGTCTTAGGCCATGATCCTGGCACCAGTTGTCTGTGCGTTGGCCCAGCAATGGCTGTAGTGACTGCTTTGAAAGGTCAGCCAGGTTCAAAAGGCAGGATCAGCCCATCCCAAAGGCACACTGGCTGGGAACAAGTGTCTGCAGGTACCCGATATCACTGCATATGCATCCCATACTGCATAATTCAATAGCTTAGCAGACCAGGCCCGTTATGCATATGATGTGGTAATTCCCAGGGTCAGTTGAGGTGCCCCCTTTGTGGTGTGGGACCACTGTTGCTGTATACCACTGTCCAGGTACATATCCTGTAGTACGGCCAAGATAAATTATCAGTGTTATATGCAGTTGTATGTCCTCTCGGAGTGCCGGTAGCACACATCCAGGGATACCACGAGGTCACAGTGATGCTGTGTGTTCTTCTCTGCCGAGGGTGGCCCTCACCTGGACATGTGAGATGATAGGGGGGTTACACCCAGCTGTGATAAATATTTCAACTGGTGGGGGAGAAGGAGGGGGGATACGTGCACCGAACATGTCTGCAATATTGTTGCCAATATCCATGTGTTTGGTGAATGTTAAGTAGGTGTGTATTAACACAGAGCATATCTGAGGCATGTGGTCCTTATGTGTAACATAACTGAAGAAGGCCTTGTGGTCATCCATAGTGTTTGTGTCCATTTCCATCCCAGAGTAGGCCGTGGTCATTATGACGGACTGTAGCGTAGTACCAGTGCTGACCACAGATGCCTTCCCTTAATGTGAATGTGCTCTGTCCTGCAGTAGCCTCCTGCTATTGTTATACAATCTGCCACTGTCTGGGGTCCACCGGACAGGATGCCTAACCTTTGTGCATAGGGTCTGGGTTAGAAATGTGTGTGCTAGTTCCATGCAATCTGTGGCATGTCCGTAGTAAGCATCTGCAAAGGGGTCAGCAGTGTGGCTTGTGGCTTCCACTGGCCCAGTGTGCTGCATGGATACCATCTCAGTCCCAGCAAGTGAATAACTGTCTAATCACATACATATCAAAGTAGTCTACTGTGCTGGTGGTGGTGGTGGGATATGTATATCCAGGCTGAGTAACTTCTGTCCACATCACAGTAGTGGACGGTGTCCCACATATAGTACCTTGGGATGAACTCCCAGAGTGAGGTTGTGCATTGCACCTGTCAGTGTGTGCTGACCGATGGGGCATGCTACTATGTTGTGTGGAATGTGGCAGGTATTGTTGCACAGGTGTTGGCTGAGCACTGATATCTGGCCATGTACCTGTGTATCCACTACGACACACACACATGCAACATATGGGAGTAGTAGTATATCACTACACATGAGTATCATGTATAGTATGTGTGCCATATATTGCTGACATGGTCTGCTGATATCCTGTTTGTGTTCTCTTCCAGGGAGATGGCGTGAAAGCATAACCCTGCCTACTCTGTGGCGGAAGATGAGGAGATCCAGCAGAGCCTGGTGCGGGAGTATGACATCCTTTTTTCCCGCACCAGTCAGAATCAGCAGGAGAGGGCCGCACTGTGGCAAGACCTTGTCCATAGGGTAAATGATATTGGCACGCATAACAGGACATATGAGCAGGTACGACATCACTGCAGTGATTTAATCCGAAGTGTCCGTCAGCATGCATCAGATATCCACAGGCAACAGGTCGCCACAGGAGGTGGGGTGGCCACACATCCCCCCCTCACCAGACTGGAGGGGCTACTCCTAAGTGTTGTGGCTCCAGCCCCGGAACACCAACAGCAGTACACCTGCATTATGATGGAGGCTGGTTCCACACAGCAGCACGACATGGAGCGTGCAGGTAATATGCCATATGTACACTTGACTGTTCTGTACACTGTATCATATGCAATATCAATGGCACAGTTGTGCCCACTGACATTCATCTCATCATTTCTGCAGGTCCCTCCAGGGTTACAGCAAGGCAGGCCATCCATGGTGGTGAGTGTGTTTAACATAACCTATAATAGTCCTGATAATGCTAGTAACAGTAGTGTAACTCAGCAGTGCTCTGTGTGTATACTGTGGGGTGTGCATGTGTGCATGTGTGCATGTGTGCAGGTGTGCCTGTGCCCATGTGTGCATGTGTGCATGTGTGCAGGTGTGCCTGTGTCCACGTGTGCATCTGTGCATGTGTGCCTGTGTCCATGGGTGCATGTGTGCATGTGTGCATGTGTGCCTGTGTCCACATGTGCATATGTGCATGTGTGCATGTGTGTATGTGTGTATGTGTGTATGTGTGCATGTGTACACGTGTCCACATGTGCATGTGTGCATGTGCCCATGTGTGCATGTGACCACGTGTGCATGTGTGCATGTGTGCATGTGTCCACGTGTGCATGTGTCCACGTGTGCATGTGTGCATGTGTCCACGTGTGCATGTGTCCATGTGTGCATGTGTGCATGTGTGCATGTGTGCCTGTGTGCATGTGTCCACGTGTGCATGTCTGCATGTGTGCCTGTGTCCATGTGTGCATGTGTGCCTGTGTCCATGTGTGCATGTGTGCATGTGTCCATGTGTGCATGTGTGCATGTGTGTATAAGTGCATCACAGGTAACAATGTCTGGAGACTGTAAACTGTGTTTCCTGTCTTCCTCCCACAGGTTCTGGGGCTGCTCTGGTGACCTGCAGCAGGGAACCTGAATCCTGTGCCACGGCTACTGGTAATGATGATATTTGTGTAATGGTACAGGAAGGTGTGTCAGGGTCTGCCATTGGTCAGCCAATTGACAGTACACAGCTGTCAACCCCATCATTGGCAAGACAGTCATCCTGCCTGTACATCCTTTGTCACCATTGTCCCTAGGTGATGGACAGGATACAGTGGGCATAGACCAGGGTAATGTGGTACCTGTGGCACATGCATCTCCACACAGCAGCCATGGGCAGGGTCCTCCGATGGTACCACACAGACAGTTGCCCATGGGTTCTCGTGGGAGCATCCGTGGGTGTACTGCTTCTGGCCGACGTGCCCAAAGAGGTCTGTCAACTTCAGCTATGTTTTGGACTGTCATGCAGGCACAGTCACGTATGGAAAGGTACACCAGACAGGGTCTGAGGGAGCTGAGAGCATGTCGCACAGCCATGACAGACAGTATGCGTGACATTGCGGATGCTATCCGTAACTTCACCGATGTCATAGACAGACGTTGTGGGGACATATTACAGCAGTTCCACAACCAGATGTCCATGAGCCAGGGCAATGGTGGGCGTTTGCGTCGGCGTGGCGTATGCCGGCAGCAGCTGGCAGTCGGCGTGACGACAACAGGCCCAAGACGCCTCATAGTGCCAGCAGCAGCCCCAGCAATGCTGGGTCTGTGCTGTCATCGGAACGCCCCAGGAGACCACGTGCATGTGGCTCTGGACAGTCCCAACAGGGACTTGTGTCCAGTCAACACACTCCCACTTCTGATGACAGTACCCAGTCTGGCTTAGTACTGGATACGGTCCGTAGCACCCCTGCCAGGCACAGGTACCGTGTCCGTGCACACAGACACTGATCTGTATGGCCTGCCAGGTGCAGTCTGTGGCTGTCCACAAACCCCTGTATATGGCAGCCATGAGGTGGAACTGTGTGCGTGCATACACACATTCAAAATGTTAACACCTAGGGCGACAACATACATGCACACACTGCACCAACACTGCCCCACCCTGTACTGCTGCCCCTCACCAACACACATACACACACATGTCAATTGGTGGTATCAGTGGCTGACTCAGGCATACCTAATCCACACTCTGTGCATATGATGACACTGTGCCACCTCCTGCAATCTCCAACATCATTGCGGGAACAGGTAAACATGTTACTGATGCACAGGGTGACTACATAGAAGTGTATTAGTAGTATCATGTTGGTAACAGTACAGTGTGCTGCTATGAATGTGCGTGTACCCCAGCATGCCTGCTGCAGTAACTGTATGAATGTCCTGAATTGTTATCTGCACCCATAGTACATACCAATGTATAACAGCTGCACATAATTGCATGCCGGTGGTAAGATTGTCAACAGATAGCCGCATACATGGGTAGCACAGGGGGAAAGCTAACGCAAGTAGTGATATGCAATGGTGGACATGTACAGTAATGGTGTCAAGTTGCCCACAACGACTATGCCATGTGGATGTTCGCGCATGTAGATATGTGTGCAGTACCAATGTAATCCAAATCACTAATAAGTATGACATAATATCAGTTCTACCATGGGCATCTGCGCTGTGTATTCCTGGGTACATGTTGATAGTGCCTACATATTTGCATTGTTACTTACTGTTATTGTTACCCCTTCTTTGTTGTATAATGCACTACTTCCAGCCCTGTTTACTGTAGCTTTGTTTGCATGCATGTCCGCTTGGGGTTCCCTGGAACACTGCTTACACCTGCAATGCAGAGTTACAGTGCTTCTGTAGACTTCTAGTGACATCTGCATAGCGCGATCATTATGTCAACTTTACACATGACAGAACATCACTGTCTGTCCTGTATGCATGTATGTTGCTTGTGACACATTGCACACGTCTTACCTGGCATTTACCCACGTGTGCAGTCATATATGTCAGTGCTATGAAACAGTAGTGGTACACCCACACATACACACCTTCAGTATGTTGTTCCCCATTGGACCTATGTGTTGGTACTCACCATGGCAATCACACTACTAGGGTAGCATGTGCAAAGGTAACCTGTGAATCGCCTCTATGGTCCAGTTGTGGTTTATGTGAGTCATGTGTCAATGTCACAGCTGCCACATGTATGCAGTCAGCCATCACCCTTGGCCAGGAACGTACAACACATGTGTGGGATGCCACCACACAGCCAATCTGGGGACTGGTCTCTCTGAACCCAGTAATGCCATACCCTGTCAGGTGGCATGTCATATATACTACATCCTGGACAAAAGTCAACCCAAATCCCTGCTGCTACTATTGATAATACCCCTGAAGATGTTCCTGATAGTTTTGACCAGTCCTTTACTGAGACATTTCAGGCCCTAGCTAGCCATCTACCTCCTAGTTCCCCTGGTCCTGAAAGTAGCACCCCTAGAAAACTACTTGCATTCAGCTGCCAACCAGTCACCACTTCACTTCTCCGTACCTTGATTGAAACAGTGAAACCCACTACACTTTCTGCTGATCAACTCCCTGCCGAGTACTTATCAAAACCAGATGATGCTATTGCTTACCCCGTCTCAAAGGTAATCAATGGAACCATGGTAGAATCTAACTTTCCCACCATCTGGAAAATGTCATATGTAATCCCACTTCACAAAGGCGGCAGCTCTACTGAATTCTCCAGTTATAGGCCAATAGCTATACTCTCTCCACTTGCAAAGATTATGGAAACTTTTGTCATAGACAATTCATACACCACCTAATCCAAAATCTCATTATTTCAGACATCCAGCATGGCTTACGTCCTCATCACAGCACTACTTCAGGCCTCCTAGCCTTTACTAACACCATAAACCATACTTGCAACACTAATTATTTATCCTCAGCCCTCTTTTTGGATCTTTCCAAGGCATACGATATGGTTGATCACCAACTTGTACTCCACACCCTGCAAACACTGTCTAGATACTGGAGCCTTCCAATGGTTTCAATCCTACCTGCATGGTGGACAGCAGGCTGGCCTCTGGCAGAACAAACTCTCTAACCTTCTACCTAACACCCTCAGAGTACCACAAGGCTCTATACTAGGGCCCTTGCTGTTCTCCATCTTCATTAACGACCTTTATACTGTCACCCCAAAAGTCAGCTGTGTCCAATATGCTGAAGACTCTACTCTGATCTGCTCAGCCACATCTCCAGTAGAGTTATGGTCAGCTACCCAGACCACCTTTAATACAATAGAAAACTGGCTTTCTGAACATCGTCTGATCCTAAATCCCAAATAAACTAAACTGCTGTTATTTCACCAACACGTAGGTCAACCGCTTTCACCGTTACCATAACATCAACTGATGGCACAATAATCTCCCCTGACCCATCTCCGAAACTATTAGGTGTCATCATAGACAATAATCTCAAATGTGACCTACATGTTAACCAGATTATCAAAGCCATCAATAGAAAACTAGGGTCACTTTACAGACTTAAAGCCTTCCTAGCCCCTCCAGCTAAAGGTGCCATAGCTCGCTCACACCTTGTTTCAACCCTTCTGTATGCATCCCCTCTACTCTCGAATATGAACAAGACTGTCCTTAACAAACACTCAATTTGCTACAACCACATTGCCAGGCTTGCCACTGGGCTGCCTTTTAGGACACATCATTGCATCAATCTAAATCAGCTTGGTTGGCTTGCAATACCCAGCCTAATACAGTATAACCAACTGATTATGGCCTATAAAATCCTCTATAATCCAGACAATACTCCTGCACTTCAAATATTATCACCCCTATAACAATCCTAGACCGCTTCGATCCTCTAACAAATTACTACTTCAGACTAGCAAGTTTAATAACACAGCCGGTGATTCTCTCTTTGCAAACCCTGTACGTAGATCCTGGAACTCACTTCCAGCTGATATTACCCTACTGTCCACCTTAGGCCAATTTAACAGTAGACTCAAACAACATTTGTCACTTAACTGGCTATGTCAATGTATCAAGCCTGGCTAACTCGAATGTGTAAAATCTGTGAACCACTTTACTGTGTAATTTTAATTTAATCCTGACTTGTGCTCAGGACTAACATTAACTTGTGGAACATGTTTGACTTGCTTACTTATGTAATCTTTGTAATGCTAGTATTATGTAATGCTGGATCTGCTACCCTCATAGCTTGTCTCCACGGGCCTCCCCTGGAAATGGACATGCATCCAGTCGGACTATCCCAGTCAACAAATGTAGGATAAATAAATAAATAAATAAAATATATTACAGTGACTACAATACAAGTCAGACATTGACACGCACTGACAGCATGCTGAACACACTGGGGCATACGTGGGGACTCAGAATAGCAGCCTGCCTGGGCATCACACACCTCCGCAGCTGGCACACAGGCATATGTTCCGTCGGAACAGAGCACATGCCACACATGGCACACACATCCCCTGTGCCACACACTGCCACCTGTAGGGCTACACAACACACCTGCTACAGACGTGTCAGGTACCTGTCTTGTGTGCTGCACTGGGGTCCCACTCAACAGGCTGTATCTGGTGAAGGTCACAGTGATATGCCTCAGGGACACTATGGTCCACCACAGCACACATACATACAGGTCAGTCAGAGGCATGGACACATATGACTCACTCATTGACCATGCCAGTATGGCTGCCTGAGACATACCTCCCTGGACTACATGATAGGAAACATAGAATGGATCTCTCAGCATGTGGCACAGGCCAGTATGAGCCTGATGTTGATTGCCAACATACCCTCACCAGGTATTCTACCACTATATGTGGGAAGGGTGTTGTATGTCTACATTATGCTCAGTCTCCACTGTCATTCATAGGGTATCCACTGGCTGTCAACGTGTGCTTACATGCTAGGGAAGCCACAATGATGTGCAAGGGTCATCTTGCACGTGACACCCATGGCCCGATGTATAATGGCAAAGCTCCTTGGTACACACATACTGCCTTATGTTGCAGGACATGGTTTACATAGCCACCTCCGTGGGTATCACACAGGTTAGGACACTAATAGTGCTGCTACACAACAACAGCAGTGTACACCGGAAGATGCATGCACCAGACACTGCCCTCAGCACGGTGAACTGCAATGTCTGTGCAGTACCAGATTCATGATTCATGGCTCACAGGTGTTACCCATCACTGACAGGTTATGCCCCATACCATGCCTGTCGTCCCCTACACATGTAACACACATGGATGGGGGGGTGGTATCCCAAGGTAACACAGATACACATGCCTCCAGGTTGTTGGCACAGCACAAACCATCAGGGCCAACTCATGTGCAGCTAACAGTGTGTCGGACTGCCATCTGGTTCATAGCCTGGCACACACAACCCTCCCATTCACAGGAAGACCACCTATCCTCCATAACAACACTGGCAATATGACAGTCTCAAGAACTGTGTTTATATGGCTGGACTGCATCCAGCCAAATATTGTGTGTGAGCATTACTGTAGCTACAACACACTAGTTGAAGGGTTCACAGCATGTGGTCACTGAATTGCAGTGGAATGACATGTTACCACTAACACAACAGGTGGGAACATGCAGCACCTGTACATCGACTACATGTACACTATATGGCCCAGACCAGATGTGTATCCCCTGCTGTAGGTCTTTCACCATAGACACCCACACTGTATAGAGACATACCACGTGCGGACCCTGCACAGTAAGACACAGTCATATTGGCATACATTGCAAATACCATTTATCCACTCAAGGCATGTGTCAGACATGGTAACTACTGCAGGTTACAGGTATTTATGTGTATGTGTCACACACATACAGCATGTGTGCAATGCCATTGCTGGTTTAGGCAATGGCATGCATTGTTATGTACAAACACCCACACAAGGTCATACTGTGTGACACAACCACACGTGACAGTTGTGGGTTACCAAAACATACCTATCTGTACTCTGACAATGGTAATAGACACAGTAGCAGAGCACACTATTGGCATTACTAGACAACTAGCCCTGTTTGGCTGTGCTGATAGTGTGGTGACATCCCCAGTGTTTACTGGGGGAGTATGCAGCATCTGGTGTATTGTAGTATTTGCCAAAAGGATCTGTTCTTTCACACTTGCATTTACACACACCCTACTACCCCCACACACACGCACACTTGCCATTTGCAGGATTCATTCCCCTACCTAACTAAGTCATGACACATGAGAGAGACACATTAGTAAAGCACACTATTCAGTTTACTAGATAGTTCCTTTTCTCTGGCTGTACTTATAGGGTGCTGACAACATCAGTATTTTGAAAGGGTAATGTGCATCAGGTAGTGTGATCTCCCGATTGCCAAAACTAACATGTTTTTCATACAGAAATGCACACACACAAACTCCCCACATCCAAACACACACACATGCCATTTACAGGTTTCAAAATCCTACAAAACTACATTACGATACTCGGGGGAGATGCATTAGCAGAGTGCGCTATTCACATTACTGGAAGGCTTCTCTTCTCCTGCTGTACTTATAGGGTGCTGACATCATCTGTGTTTAGAAAGGGGAGTGTGCATCCTGTAGTGTGTTCTCCCAGCTGCCAAAAGGGACATTTCCTTCACACATAGCAACCCCCCTCATCCAAACACACACACTTGTAGGATTCAAACCACTACCTAACTATGTTATGACACTCGAGACAGACACATTAGCAGAGCGCGCTATTCGCATTACTGGGAGGCTTCTCTTCTCCTGCTATACTTATAGGGTGCTGATATCATCTGTGTTTAGAAATGGGAGTGTGCATCCTATAGTGTGTTCTCCCAGTTGCCAAAAGGGACATTTCTCTCACACATATTTGCACACACACACTAACCCCCCTCATCCAAACACAAACACTTGCCATTTGCAGGATTCAAACCACTACCTAACTATATTATGACATTCGAGATGGATACATTAGTAGAGCATGCTATTTGCATTACTGGGAAGTTTTTCTTCTCCTGCTGTACTTATAGGGTGCTGACATCATCTGTGTTTAGAAAGGGGAGTGTGCATCCTGTAGTGTGTTCTCCCAGTTGCCAAAAGGGACATTTCTCTCACACATATTTGCACACACACACACTAACCTCCCTCATCCAAACACACACACTTGGAGGATTCAAACCACTACCTAACTATGTTATGACACTCAAGACAGACGCATTAGCGGAGCGTGCTATTTGCATTATTGGGAGGTTTTCCTTCTCCTGCTGTACTTATAGGGTGCTGACATCATCTGTGTTTAGAAAGGGGAGTGTGCATCCTGTAGTGTGTTCTCCCAGTTGCCAACAAGGGCATTTCCCTCACACATATTTGCGCACACACACACACTAAACCCCCTCATCCAAACACACACACTTGCCATTTGCAGGATTCAAACCACTACCTAACTATGTTATGACATTCGAGACTGATGCATTAGCAGAGGACACTATTCACATTACTGGGAGGCTTCCCTTCTCCTGCTGTACTTATAGGGTGCTGACATCATCTGTGTTTAGAAAGGGGAGTGTGCATCCTGTAGTGTGTTCTCCCAGTTGCCAAAAGGGACATTTCCCTCACACATACACACTAACTCCCCTCATCCAAACACATACACTTGCCATTTGCAGGTTTCAAACCACTATCTGACTATGTGATGACACTCGAGACGGACGCATTAGTGGAGTGTGCTATTTGCATTACTGGGAGGTTTTTCTTCTCCTGCTATACTTATAGGGTGCTGACATCATCTGTGTTTAGAAAGGGGAGTGTGCATCCTGTAGTGTGTTCTCCCAGTTGCCAAAAGGGACATTTCCCTCACACATATTTGCACACACACACTAACCCCCCCTCATCCAAACACACACACTTGCCATTTGCAGGATTTGAACCCCTACTTAACTATATTATGACACTTTAGGGAGACGCATTAGCAGAGCACACTATCCGAATTGCTGGGCATCTATTCTGCACCTGTAGTATTTCTAGGGTGCTGACATCTTTATTTCTACAGAGGTATGTAGATGTAGTACTACCTGTCAGGTGGGGGATATCATATATATGCATTTGCAGCCACCTACGTCAGGGTCAGATATGCACATTGCACTGGCAGGTTATGTTCTATACCATGCTTTGGGACCACAGGACCTGTAACACTCAACACAACCAGTCCAGAACACCACACCCACATCCAGGACACACACTTAGCTTCCCTGGGAACAGTGCCAGGATATGCAGGTATTCACATACACAATTCCAGTTGTTAACATCAGGTACAGGCATATTGTGTGTGAGAACTACTCAGGCCTCTACCACTTTACCCTACAGCCACTACAATTTGTGGGTCCCTGTGCTATGGCAGAACCACACACCACAGCCACATGGGTGAATACATATTGCACCTGTCCATCTGCAACGTGGGTACTCACTGTTCCACACCAGAGGTAGACCACCATTGTTGATATCTGACCATACCCACCTTTCCCTGGACATCCATATCTCATCTCCACCCCCAGGCAAGATTGTCACTGCACACAAACTGTGTTTAGCACAAGCAGACTCTACACTTGTGTAGACTGGGGTGGATGACTTCAGAGGACCCATGCTGGAGGACTATACTGGCCACTCAGCATAATCCTTGACAATTGCATCCTATGAGCATGTGTACAGTTTGCATTGGACATGCTATCCCACATATACCCATGACTGCTCCACAACAAGACACCTGTCAGCTGTACACCAGCCATATATGCGCCGTTCAACAGACAGAGTGACCTAATACATTGCAGAGCTGTAGCCCACAGAGGGAGGACATCTGTGGACAGTTCCAGCACGGCACTTCATTCACACATACACATTACAACACAGTGTTGACAGTGGAATCGTCCAGAGAATGTAGATAGGGCTCCCCTCAGTCTGTTATTGACGGACACCTACTGTCAGAGATCCTCAGCAACCTTCCCCCAGCACACACCGACAACATGGCTGTGGCTTAGCACATTCAATCCCTGAGACTTCCACGGTGCCCCTGCTTGACAGAGGCACAGCTCACTAGCCTCACATGTGGCCTCACCATGCCTTCTGTGACCTACTTTACAGTGGCACAGTAGCCTACTATCCTGGGGATGCAGATGCCAAGCACACTCTAGTATTGACCTCTACACCCATATGTTCAGTTGTCGGATGCACAATATTTGTTGTGCTGTTCTACTGTTTGCAGGTCTTTATTGTCATAGCATTCCCTGTTCCTATGACCAACTTGTGTATCTGTGGCAGATGTTTGCATATGACGGCGATCCACTATATCACTTATGTATCTGTGGTCATTTACTGTGTGCACTGGGCTGATTGCTGTGTTGTGGTTGGTTCCTGGACTGACACGTACAAATACCAGATATGTGTGGCCAACTGCTAAACGGAGATATGGCCTAAGTGCGTGAGCATGCCCAGTTCAGCCTTTCCATGGCATGTTGTCTGACATATGCCTCATTTATCAAAGTGTGCGAGCTTGCCCAGTGTGAGCTTTCCATATGTTGCACTCTGAAGTCCACCACATATTTGGGTGTGTGTGACCTTCAACAATATCGCATGTTTATGATTGTGTGTTGGGTGCCATGTTGTGTACTAACTGGCCAACTGCTTCATGTCTGCCACAACAGGGATTATACTGTGCCTGCAGGAATTGCATGGGATACTTTGCAGACAGTTCTCAACATACTTTCATAATGACCTAACACTGTAGTACCGTATAGTGTATTGGTTTCGTACTTTCACTGTGGTGGACAGTATCCTGGGCTTTAGTCCTATGACTGCTTGACATCTTCATAGTGAGCACAACAGACTGTGTAGGGGCCAGTTGTGCACATATGACCATGTTGCAATATGTTCAGATATGGACTACCTACACCAGGCTCGTCCAACATTGCTAGTGTATTCCACATGGGTGGACATTGGCAAACACTAGCGATGTTCCGTAGGCCATTTCTGATGCTAGTCACAGGGTGTGTTTGTCCTTCGACACACATTGTAACTGGAGTTTGCCATTACATATGTCATGGTTGGTATACTGTGCCTCCGTCTACCTCTGACATAACAGTGATACCCAGGGTAGCCTACCATCTCCCATACACTTATCAGGATGCCTCTTGAGGGGTGTCGATATGTGGCTCTCTGGCTGACCTGTACCAGGAGTTTACTGAAGTGTGGGGGTGCCTTCTGTGTTATGGATCATTCTGTACAGCTTGTCCTATGTATGTCAGTGCTGGGGTTCAGGTCTCTCATATGCATAGCTCACTGCCATTCAGATTGTACAAGGTGCAACATGTTCATTCATTCCAGGTTGGACATGGCTTCATACATCAGACACAGCTTTCCTGTAGCTGGGAAGGATGGCGTTGTGTGGGGCTGCAGTTTGTTTACTCAGGCAACGCATGCATCTGTTCATGCTCTTTGCTACCCCTGGTGGGGTACTGTTGTGGACTTTACAGTTGATGGAGGTGTCTGCTGCGGTATATCCCACAGGGGCTATTGTAGTCAGTTGTGATGCTGATGGAGGATGGCTGCAGAGCCACAGTGAGTTCCCCTTATCTACATCTGCCAGCCTTCATGTTTGGGTGGGTATATGGTACATGTTTCTGCGAACACTGCAGCCACATGTTTGTCCAGTGCAGGATATTTATCACCTTTTGTACCCAGGTCTCACATTACATGTTAGGTACCTCATGGGTTAACACCTGTGTGGTAATTTATGGCCACTTACTGTATATCCACAGTGGTTGTCTATACACAGTTCTGCAATTAGCTTGCTGACATGGCTATGGCTACAGTTGTCTGTTTGTAGGTGGCCCTTTTGTGGGTTGCTTGTGTCAGCTGGGGGTCGGATATGGTGGGCTGTCTGTACTCCTCTGCATACATGCTCAGTCACAGTCCTTCCATGTTGGCCTATACCTATGGGACATGTATACAGAATGGGGGTGGGGGGGGCCAAGGCCAGGCCTTGTGGGATGCCACTCATATCCGCTTTGTAGTCTGACATGGATGCAGCATGTCTGACCATGTCAGTTCTGTCCTTGGTCTGCTTTGCAACCCCTCTACTGACATAGGGGTGTATTTTTAAGCTGGTGAACATATCCATACTGAACACATATGGTATTGTCTAGAAGCATGTGCACGGTCCAGCTACGCTGTGTGGACCACATAGCCCTCATCAATGACCTTAATGACTGCTTCAAATGGGTCAGACATGTTTAGGGGCCGGTTCTGCAGTTACAACAGCCACAGTGTGTAGGGTCCAGTATCAGTGGGTCCACATTAGCCTTCTGTCTGTGGTACATACTGATCCTTTCCATAGCTGTGCAAAACAAGCTTGTCAGGATCCTGGGGTGGTAGTTTGGAGTATCTATTCAGGCAACACCTTTGTTGTGATGGACCACTGTTGTTGTACACTGCTCTTTTTGTACATATCCTGTGGTAAGGCTGACATTGGCCAGTAGTGTGATTTGGCATTCCATTATTCTTGGGGTCCATGTTGGCCTCAGCACAGGACACCATCACATACCTTTGCTGCTGTGTGTTCTGCTTTGCAGATGATGGCTGTTACCTCAGCATCTGCAATGTCAGGGGACCATCTGCTGGGATAGGTATTTTGCACTCGGGGCGCGCTGTTTGCACTGCACCTGACAGGTTGTATGTTAGCAATATGTGTGTGTGTTTGGTATGTTGTTTGTAATATCTGTGTGATTTGGAGCATATCTGTGGATGCCCAACATGGTTCCTACCATCAGTTGGGTAAGCCTTGTGATTATCCTTAGTGTCCTGTACGTTTTGTATCTTCATAGGTTCATGGGTTCATAGTAGGCTAGACACCCTAGGCCATTAGTAAGCCTAGCTAGAGTGTGTGTGTCTTTTGCCACCCCTTGCTAAGTTCAATTATGGCCATTTATGAGGTTGTTCACTGTGCCTCTGTCTGGTCGTGACACAGTGGGGACCCCAGTATACATGTACGGTCATCCATCCACTTGGCAATATTCCTGTTGAGGGGTGTCAGTGAGGGGCTCTGCCTACCATGGATTGGGATCCTGTTTCTGGGTGTGGGGAGCCTATGGGTTATGTATCTGTCCCTCCAGCACATCTTATTTCATTATGTGTTGAGGTTGACATCTGTGACTCTCACAGCTCCAATGGCTTTGATTTCCTGTGGTGTAGCATGTCCATTACTCCTGTGTTGGACATGGCCTTGTACAACAGACATACAATGCCTCTGTGTAGGCAGTGTGTGACTGCAGTCAGCTGGGGTGTCTACAGCCAGGCAGCATATGACATATATTTCACACCCTTTATCCTGTTGGCGGGGTAACTATGAGGTCTTCCGAACCGCTGCAGGTGTCACGTACGGTACATCCCATATCAGTCATTGTACTAGATTATGGGTCTGATAAGGGAACAGTACAGCAGCACAGTGACCTCTGTCGATGTTGATGTGAATCCTTTCATGATACGGTGTCCAGTATCAACAGTCTTCATAGCCACATTGGCATTGTGGCTGTCACATGACAGGTTAATGTCGACCTGTGTGCCTATGTCCCTGATTACTCCATGCATACAATGGTTTGACACCTATGTGGTACTTTGTGTGTACCTTGTCTGGTATTTGGTGGGACATTCATACTGTCCAGTGTCTTCGGATGTCTGGGTGGAGTTCTTGTGTGTGAGAGTGTGGTCTGTCGCATGCTACAGACTGTACAGCAGTTTTGACTACAGTTATGTGCACATGGGTGGTGTCTGCTGCTTTGTGCATTGTCAGTTACCTGGCAATATGGGTGTCTGTGCTGCATATGGGTACTCCCCCTCCTTTGATGTCTTGGTGCAGGTGTTGGGGCCATAACACATGATTTGTGGTATAACCTAGTAGTGCTGGTGTGCTATCACTAGGCTTGCAGCAGGCTTCTGTCACTGGACAGGCATCAATATTCTCCATAATGGAAAGTGCCTCAGGGGCATGCATATTGCAGTTTACACATCTGACATTGGTCAGCATTACCCTTATGTTTCCTACCACTTATGTTTTCTAGGGTGGTGGGTAGTCTTTTTGGCCTTGCCTACATACGGCTCTATGGAGGCGGCAAAGGCCTTATCCAGTACCCAGACGCACACGGGTAACAGCTGACAGCCATCCCTGTAACAGCAGCATGGCTTGTTATGCTTGACATCTCAAGCAGACACACATTAGACCCTCTTGGACTGACAGCTGTAACTGTGCCAGCTGTTAAACATGAGCATTCTGTGTTTGTACTGTGGCATCATTCTTGGTGAGGGTTGGATGCTGCACACAGCCAGTGTCATCCCACCCTGGGGTACATACTCGGAGGGACCATCCATGTCTCATTTGATGTTGACCAGGGAGGTACATCTCAGGTAATTCACACCAGCATGGACATTGAGTGCATCATATTTCTGCTTGTTTTGGGGTGACCTGCGTACTTGTGTTGTGTGGCATTTTGTGCCAGCCTACAAGCAGCTTACTCTACCCTTTCCCTTGTTCAGTCTGGTGAGTGGGACAGCTGTGTGTCTGCCTATACAGACACCTATTACAACTGTATCAGGCATGTTGTTTCTCCTTCGGGCCTGTGACTGTTTGGCACACCAGCTTTGCGTATTATTCGTTGCATGTGCTATGTTTGAAGGTTGTGGTTGCTTGTGATCTACTTTGGAGGCTTCTGTTGGTGTGGTGTGTTTGTAATTAAGGCCTCCGAGAATATTTGTCTGTGTTTATGTGTTTGGTTTACAGTTGTGGTAGGTCTATGTGGGACTGGGTTTGTGGTGTATGTGGTTACCTTCTCCTCCTGACTAGTGTTGACAGCACTGAGTTGTTGGAGCTCAACCTCTGGTTTGGATACATGGATGCATCTATCACATATGTTTGTATTTATTGGGGGGTGTTGTGGTTGTCTGTATACTTGGTACTGGCATCACATTGCCTCTGGATTCACAGATTATACTTGTTGTGGCTGGACTTAGTGGATTGTATGTGTGGACATATGTTGTTGCCATACTACTGGTCAGTGATTACTTCCCTTTTTATGTTTGCTCTATCATGTGGTAACTTCCTCATTCTCTTGCATGGTTTGGTAATGTCTGGAGGCCAGCATGCCAGATGCCTGCGTGTATGGCATTGTGTGTTGTTGTTATTTGTGATTGCATACTCCAAGCATTCCTGGCTGTGTTCATAGAATGCCTGTATAACATGTTCTGTGGTGTGTCCCATATTCTGCACTTGCACAGGGCCTTTTGTGGATTCAACATCGGTTTTGAGGGCTGCAACCTATACTTTACACATGTTTTCACTGTGGTATTCTGGCCAGGGACTGGGGTCAGGGTGTGTATATCCAGTGTGATTACTCTATGGTCTGGTCTTACCAGTGAGGGATACACTTCTCATCTTGCCATCCAGTACACATGTTGCTGATTATCACATCCAGTATGCTTACCCCTCTTGTGGGAGTAGTACATTGTTCCTGGGCATTTTGGTTTATGGAATCTGGGTAATTTTCTCCTACTGTGTTGGTGCTAGTACAATGCTACCGGTGTATGTCTGGGTATTTTCAGTCAAGCAATATAATGTGGTTTGGGGGGCTTGATGTATTCATGTATTCTGACATAGGCCAGGTGCTGTTCCTGGTATTAGGACAGTAGTCTGCAGCAGGCTATATACTGCGAGGCAGTTTTAGCCATTGGTATTTGACCATGGCTATTCCATGCTGCTTCTTGTTGTGGTACCAACATGGGGGTGTGGTTATCCTTGTCATTTCTTGCTAGTCACCCTCCTTTTGTAACTTGTTCCATGTTTTGCGGCTGTACAGCACAGTATGAGGTGTGACCTGGTAGTGTTAGGGTGCTGATGTGAGCCTTGCCCAGTTCTCTATTACAGGAGTGGTATCTACATTCTCCTTACTGTGTGCGTTTACACTGCACACATCTTGCTGTTTATACATCTGTCATGGGGTAGTATTACATCTAGGTTCCTATCCCTTGTAGAACCTATGAAGGCGGGTTTGTGTTTTGAGACTTACATATTCAGGGCATGCTGTGGGTACTGACAGCCTTTGCCAGTATCCATGGGGCATGGCATGATAGGTGCACGCCACTCCTAGCAGGTGGTGCATCATGTCAAGCTCCGCATATCTTCCCAGCCTATAACACATTGGCTCCCCTTTGACTGACTGCATTACTTCAGCCAATTATTGTACTTGATCTTCTTGTCTTCATAGTGTGGCATCATGCTTGGTGAGGGTGAGATGTTAGGCAGGGTCTTCATGTTTGCATATACTAGATGGTGTTACATTGCTTAACACATGGCAATCATGCCTCAGGTGGTGCTGCAGGGCTGCCTCTGTCGGATGCACATACTACACTCCCTGTACATGTTTGAGAGCAGGTTGTGTCATGTTAGGCATCCCTGTTACTATATGAGTGAGTCAGAGAGGGATATCATTCCCAGGGTTCCTACTGAGCCAGTGTATGTGCTATGTATTGCCTCTTTGCCAAGGCCAGGGCATACTGGGCACGCCTCCTTCTGCCTACTGGGGCAGGCTCAGGTTGTTCCTCCTCCGAGTCACGCTCTGCCTGTGATGGCCTTGGCAATGGTGGGGGGCTGTTTGGCCCGGCCGTATGCTGGTCCTGCTGCAGCTGTTTTCGCAAGATCATATTATGTAGCATAGCACATACCATGACAATTTGGGTACATGTAGTTGGTGTGTACTGCACGGCTCCACTAGATGTGTCCAGACACCGGAACCGTGACTTGAGCAGCCCAAACACACACTCTATTACATTACGTGTTTGTGTGTGTGCCTCATTATGGCGTTCCTGTTCAGGTGTGTGTGCATTTCTGATGGGTGTCATCAGCCACGGCTCCAGTGCATAACCTGCATCCCCCACTAGGTGTCCGTGTGGGATGTCCCCATTGTCAAATGTCTGGTACAGCTGCGTCAAATGCCAGATGTGGGAATCGTGATAACTTCCAGGCCAGCCAGCACACACATTCAATATTATGCCCTGGGCATCACACACGACCTGGCAGTTGATGGAGGGGAAGCCCTTGCGGTTAATGTAGGCCCTACTCCGCTCACCGGCTGATGCTTTGATGCGTATGTGCGTGCAGTCTATTGCACCCAGTACCTCAGGGTATTCCGCTATTTGCTGGAAGAGACGCATATTGCTGGCCAATACCTCATGGGCATTAGGGTAATATACATGATCACCGACATGTGCTGACATGGCATCCAGGAACTGGTGTAGTACCCTGGAGGCTGATGCCTGTGATATCCCCATCATTTTGCCAGTTGGTCTCTGGAAGGTACCTGTTGCTAGTATTCTTAGGCCAACACATACCTTGGTTTCCACTGGGATGGGTTCCCCTCTTTTGGTTCTGTGTGTGAGGCGTGGCCTGCACAGCTCAACAATTTGCTGCAGGAGCTCTCTGTCCACTCTATAGCGCTCTACTATCTCCAGCTCATGTAACGCGTGGTAGGTGACCCTGGGCCTGTACACTTTTCTCCGTCTCCTCACTGTGGATTGTCTGGCACCATCTGCATTGTCACCACCCTCAGCAAGTCGCCTATGTCTCATTATGACAGCTATGGCAGCCCCTAACATTTCTGCTCTGAGTTCAGCTTTTTCAGTTTTCACTTCTATTAGCTTACTCCTGTCTTGCAGTGTCTCTTAATGGAAACATCCTGCACTACTGTTTGCAGAGTTTTAACTGCTGGGCTGGGCTACTATTCTGCCTGTGTAATTGCCTGCTTCTAATTGTTTTCACCTGCTAGCTTCAGCAGTTATCCCTGCTAGCTTCCTATTAATTCTGTTGCTTTCTTTTTCCTCTCTGTTTCCTCAGGGGGGAGCAATGTGCATACTATCAGAAACACGCTCACAGTGGCTTACACACGCGCACACGTGCTTCCATGGTTCAAAATCTACCTATTCGTGTTAAAACGCGAGTACACCCACGCAAACACTGTTACACGTCTGCCAACAGCCTCCAACATACTCAGCCTGCTCTACACACACGCACACCAGCGCAAACAGTGTTAAACATCTCCCAACATGCTCCCACATGCTCAGACTGCCTTACACGCGCACACACTGTCCTACTCGCGCTTCATGGCGTGCACACGTGCGCATGCACGCCCAGCAATAAACTTTGGTGTAAGTAACATTGTACACCTTCCATTTCTTGACTTTCCATGACTTATCTAGTGGCACACCTCTTTCCATGATCTGTGCCTGTCATCTGTCATGTTACACTGGCCTCCAATGAACTGCATTTCTTTCTACCATTCCCCCCTGTGATGTCACTTATCTCCTACTCTATTCCTCCCCCTTATGTATCTCTTACACTACTCAGACTGTGCTCATTTGCTATGTGACTGTGAGATTCAGTATCCGAACCCTCATTTACATGAGATTGCCTACTAATGCTTAGTTACATGTCTTAGACTCAGCTTCCCCCCTTATCAACCACTACACGGTGGCCATGTTGGTTTTGGTCTGCTGGTCCCTGCACTGTCATTCCATGTATTGCATGAAACTCACATTTGTGGGTTTATAACCTTCTTTTTTATGTTTTTATACAGCGCAGCCCGTTTGCGCGGAGCTGCGCTGGGTTTATTATTTTAGCATCGGGTTGTATTGCCAATGGCCACATATTTGGCCAATGGCATGCTGCCTGAGTCATATGCAACCTTTGTTTGGAGCTGACATGGCTCTGTTGTGGAATTTGCAGAAATGTACTCAGTTGTCAACTAAGTACATTTCTGCAGCTAAAACGTCTCCTACACGGACTGGTTTCTGCTTCGTGGATCGCTAATATACCTCATTTGCATACCTTTCAGATGCAAGTGAGTTATTTAGCATGTCCACGCCCAGTCCGTGTAAGAGACGTTTTAGCTGGTCTCTTACACGGAGCTTAGGGCTGTTCCTGGATCGCGAGGCTTGCATGGAGTGTTGCACGTCTCTTACACTCCGTCCAAGCCTTTGTGAATTCTGCCCTTTATGTTTTCTTTTGCAAAATGGTGTGTGTGTGTGTGTGTGTGTGTGTGTGTGTGTGTGTGTGTGTGTCTGTGTGTGCACGTGTGTGTATAGGGGAACATGGTTGTAGTTGATGGAGACATTTTGAAAACTGTGCTGAGCTATTTAGCGCCATGTTAGACAATGCATATTAACTGTGAATCCTCATACTCCCCTTATCACAGAAAGATAAGCTACTGAAAGTGGCAAATGAAGTTGTAGATAAAAACATTTTCCAATCAAAATCACATGTTCAGAAAAGAAAGTAGTTACTACTCAGGTTTAAGATGATAGTTACTATGTAAGCCTTCTGTAAAAAGATTAGCTATGTTTTTTTTTTGTAGTATATCATTGGCTTATGAAATCAATGATTACTGTAATTTAATATTTCTTTGGTGTGTAACTAAATTGCTCTTTGCCCTAAATAAGCTACAGATAGCAGCATGTGACAGCAGTGTAGTCATTTGAGCTCCATTCATACTAAATCTTTGCATAATGTTTTAAATTCTTTTGTTAGGACTTTCCTGTCTTTAAACCTCAGTGTTCAGCATTACTATGAGTTGATCCATTTCTAAATTAACTTGCATTTCTGCATATGTGCACAGAGGTTGGTTCTGGCAGCTGTCATGTTTCTACCAGCTTTACTAACCTCCTACCACTGTTCCCCAGCTGCATCCAGGTGTACTTACCTATATAGTCATCCATACATTCCTAATTAAAAGTAATCCCATATGGAGCCACTCTGTCCAAAATATTAATTACCAAATCACTGATACAAAAACTTAATCAACCTTATTACTCTCCAAGTTAACACAAATTTTAAAAGAATGACCAACCAAAATTACACAATCAAAAATGGACAGTCATATACAACTTACAGCCACCTTACAGTACTCTTATGTTCCTTAATTTTATTAATTGCAATGCATTCTTCTTCTCCTCATATGAATACTTTCACCACCTACATAATAATATATGCTTCTACAGTAATGTAATATATTCTCTACATTCATCACTTGATAATAACACAGTGCTATTTCCCATAAAATATTTCTGTATACACAAATCATCTACCAGGAACACACTGAATGGATTTACAAAATATTCCAAAAATTATATTACTACTAGTCACCCTTCCCAATTCACCTCCTCCCTTCTAGAGGCATTGAATCAAACACTGGTCCAGCTTTCTACAATTTTAACTTTACCAATCGTTTGAATTTCACAAACTACTAAAAATATTCAAAACATTTATCACATCAACATAAAAACCATACATAACCAAATCCCTAAACTTCACACTTGCATCCAGCTCCTCAAACCTGATATCTTAGCTATCTCAGAGACATGGCTGAAAACCTCACATCTTGGGTGAAAAAGTACGACCCCCAGGCAACAATACTAAAGGTATGGATAGGATTACAAAAAACAGAGGGAGGAGTATATATTCTTTATTCCAAACAGCTTAATCATTGTATCTTCCCACACTCTGTCCCCCTGACTGTGCTTCACTATTACTCACATCCTTAACCTCAAATACCTACTTGCAACTTAGCACTGCCTCTATTTATATACAATCTCAGTCCGACCACTTAAATATTCCTATACTATAAGACTTACTTTTGTGTCTATCCACATATCTCACAGACCATACTATCTTACTAGGAGACATAAACATGGACTGGTCAAATCCCAACCAACAGCAACTAAGTACCCCAAACATCAATCTTTTTAGCTATTCTCAATTAATAACTGAGACCACCGAAAAGACAAAGCAACTGGGAAACATAGTATCATTGACTGGATACTTACCAATTCTACACATAATGTTCTATCATTAGGTATACTCACTGATTATCTTAATGTTCATCACATCACTTATCTTACTTGAGGAACAATATAAGCATAAAAAAATCATTTACATACAATTGAATATATAAAAGGCAATACAGGACTGAAATCTACAACAGTTTACACAAACAGTGCAACTGGCATCCTTTAAAAACTCCCTTCAACTGGATGATGCCCTGGACTATTGATTAGATCTTAGAAACAATTCTGTTTGTACAGACTACAAAGTAGTATCAGAACCAACACTAAGCAAGACTGGGCACACATACTGTACATATACTGCTGAAACCAGGCAAAATAGCACACTTTCCCCTGCCGAATGAATCAGACAACAATATTGCATCCCTCTTTAGCAAACATTTCATTGACACAGCAAACTGTCTCACTATGCATCGCATGGCTAGCACTCCTAACCAGTCTACTGTATGTCTTTTAGATAATTTAACTTACAGTTTCTGTCTCTACAATAAAATGACTTCTTCAGCAACTTAAGCCCACTTCTCTTGTTCCTGACCTAATCCCCTCAGAGTATCTTCAAGCTGCCAAAAAGTGTATAGCATATCTTATTGCTATTCTTACTAACAGATCTACCACTGAGCTTTGCTTTCATCAGTTATGGAAAAAATCTTTTATCATGCCAATCCTCAAAGGTAGAATTTATAATAATCCCTCTAACTAGAGACCTATTGCTATCTGATCACCTTTATAAAAAATACTTGAAAAATGTGTATAAAAACAATCCATCACCTTCTATACAACAATCCCATCCTCTACTCAACATGGTTTCTACTCAAGCTACAGCACTGAGGCTGCATTACTTTCCTTGTTCAACAGTATTAATCACAACAAAAATTATAATCTATCTATTTCAGCCTTGTTCTAGATCTTTCTAAGGCATTTAACACAGTATCCCACCAACTTTTTCTTGAAAGATCTCCAGAATGGACATCAGAAAAATACTATAACCTAGTTTAACAGTTATCTGTCTAATCATTGTCAAGCAATCAGATGAATTTGAACATACTCTTGTCTCTTAGAAATTAGCATTGGTGTTACTCAAGGCTCTGTACTCAGACCTATCCTATTCACCATCTTCATTAACGGCATACACAGTAAAATCCCAGACTCCACATTACTTCAGCATGCTGATGATTTGACCATAATCTGCTCAGGGAACTCCCTTAGCAAACTACAGTTAACTACACAACAAACGTATCCGACCTTAGAACAATGGTTTAGTGACTTGAATTTCTCGTAAATATGAATAAAACAAAAACTACTTCTATTTACTTCTGTCAAAGTTGTAATTACCTCAAAAATGTTACCTTAATTGATCAAATCTCACAAGATAAACGCGTTGGAGTAATTATAGCTCAAACTTACTTTTGACAAGCACATTGATTATGTGACAGCTGCTATTAACAAAAAGATAGGAATGCTATACACATCTAAAAAATATCTAACTGAAAAATCACTCATAAATGGAACGCATTTTTATTACACACCTTATTATAATTGTCTTCACTATTTAGCGATTTACCTATAACACACTTCTATAAATTGGAATAAATCAATGACAAAGTTGCCAAATTTACATCCAGTACTCCATATGTGGTGGTGTTGCGGTAGCGTTGTCACCTCATAGTAAGACGCTGCCGGTTCGATTCTCAGCTAGAGCGTCTTCTGCGTGGAGACATGCGTGAATGGGCGTACCTTCATTGAAGGTTGTGCGTCCGGGCTGGTAACTCGGCACGTAAAAATCAACTACCAATCATTAGCGGACCGGAGTTCCACTGTGGCAACCCCTAACTGGGAAAAGCCGAAAGAAGACTGCTACTCCATATAAAACTCACACTTGTATTGATGTTCAAAAAATATAACGGCTAGAGCTTCATGACCAACTCATTCTGAATCAGCTAAAACTCACACACAAAATTTTGTATGAACCAAACAAGTGCTCATCAATGCGTTCCTTAAGTAACTATGTTCTTACTAGAAACTTATGCTCTCAAACACAAAACCTTCTCCAAGTAGAAAAAGCCAACAATCAACATGGTGACTCAATTTATTCTGTATCAGTGGTGAAAATGTGGAACTCCATTCCACATGACATCAGAAGTGAGACAGATCAGTATACATTCATAAATAAGCTAAACATTATCTTACCAACAGCTGTTTCTGCTCCTGTACCTGACAAACATATTCTCATATCTTCCTATACCTAAGTTTACATGTCTGTCATTGTTTCTGCCTTCTGCATAAATATTCCTCTCTCTTCTCCCAGATTTTCCCTCTTTCTTTAATACTTTCCAGTCTGAATTCTCTTTTTCTTTATCTCTTCACCTATGTTGTATATGTGATTTTTAAATGTCACCTTATGGTACCATTTCACACTTATTCTAAATGTATTTGTCAAAGTATGTTACCTGTGCACTGTTATTCCAAATAATGGCTGTCAGTTTATTTCCTTCCCACTGTACTTCTCTTCTTGGAGCTTTTCTCCCCTGGATACGTCTGAAAATAGGTTTTTGCTTGGTCTGTTAATCCCAGTTAGTAAATATAAAATAAAGATAAGTAAAATACATCTTTCATAATGTTGACCACAGATACTGCCATTTGCCTCATGGAAGAAGTTAAGGGGCTGATCATCTAACATTGCAAAACACTTTTAAAAGTAGAGTAAGATAGAGCTCTTTCTGTAAAGAGAAGCTGTGAGGAATGTTAGACAGTGGTTTCTAAGGATCAACGCACTGATATGGGAAGCATCATGCTTTATGGTGCAAATCCTTTTTAATTCCAGAGGCTTGTTCTGTTCCTATTAACTGTTTTCTATTGTACTTTCTCAATGGGCTGGAAATGTACTGATACAAATGAAACCGTGCTGAGACAGAAGTAATGACATCTACTCCTTCTTGCTAACTAGGATATCCAGAAATTAGATTTTGTAATATTGCTTCTTCTTCATTTGGTGAATCTATCAAGTAGAAACCTAAATGATTATAGACTTGTTATGTGGCCGAATTTTGCATTTGAGTTAATAAATACTATGGGCGATATTCATTGTTATTTACACAAATGCATTAAGAACAGAAGTTATGACCACGAAGCTGAGCCACCAACTTTAAATAAATCCAAAACTGGTCTTTTATTGTACGAGAACAAAACACTGATACCACGTATCACAAGCGCTTTCGCTCGGATATTCCGAGCTTTTTCAAGTTGGTAACAGAATGTAAAGCACAAGTTTAAATAGCTACTGGCATTAATTAATAATTGAACAATTTTGTAATTAAAATATTATTCAATTACAGACCACCATTTCAAGTATAAAACTGCATGAACAAATGCATAGAAACTTTCATTAAAGTATAGAATAACTTACATTCTTTGCAATAAGTTAAAATAAATATTCATATTACATGAATTTCCATGCCCGCTTGATTAATAAAATATGCTGAATGCATTCAAAAATGCTGCATTTTTAAAAAACTTTAATATAACTTCATTGTTATTTGTGCTATGAATTCCTTTGCTAAAAAACCTATTTATGGGTAGTTGTTAACAGGATCCTGCTCTGATAATTAAAACCTTCCAGTCAAAAATTTATCGAAAGGCTTCATTCTCTAACTCACTTTTACACTTCCAAAGTGCTCACCCTTTCACACAAAAAAAAAGGGATTCTTAAAGGGCAGCTAATCAGAGCATCTAGGATGTGCAGTACAGAGGGTGACTTCAATTGTGAGGTTCTGGTTCTGCAACAAATGTTCCTAGAGAGAGGCTACCCTTTGGACCTATTTCAAACACTACATAGGGAGGTAGTTAGCAAAAGAGATTCACTGTATTACCCATTACTAGGTAAGGGTCTCACACCAAATCAATTAACTAGCACAAAGGGAAATGAGTTTATGGGACCTAAATTTATTTACACACATTGCAGCCAAGCACAAGAGATAGAGTGAACTATCAACAAATTTTGGCCATTGTTAACAGCACACGAAGATTTCAAAAATGTTTTACCCACTAAACCGAGATTTATTAGGAAAAAGGGTGTTAACTTAAAAGAAATGTTTGAAAAGAAGAAAAGAAAAGATAATGATCGTACAAAAAGAGCAGGTACGTACAAGTGTGGGGCATGCCACCAATGTCATGCAATTTTGGATGACAAAGGCATATATTTGCCTTCCAGAAAAATGAGAATTGAATCTCCCACGTATTTCACATGCAACTCAAGAGGAGTGGTTTATTTGGTAGTGTGCATGTTTTGCAAAAGTTTTTACGTAGGTAAGACGGAAAGGGAAATCAAGAGGAGAATGTATGAGCATTTTTACGAAATATCTAAAAGTAAAGAAACAAATGCCCTTTACAAGCATTCCCTTGTATGTCTGAACTACAATTTTAAATTTATGATTCTCGAACAGGTAAATCGTGATCTAAGAGGGGGAGACTGGGAAGCCACTCTAGAATATAGGGAATTGGTGTGGCAACTTAGACTGAACGCAGGAAACTGGCCTGTGTTAAATGATACAATTAGTATTAAACCAGTGCTAAAACTAAGAAGGGCCAGATTATGAGAGAGTCTAAAGTAATAACAGTCAAATATGTATACATTTTAAATGGAGAAGTATTTGACACACACATAGACTTACCTATATTTATTTTTAATTATCAGAGCAGGATCCTGTTAACAACTACCCATAAATAGGTTTTTTAGCAAAGGAATTCATAGCACAAATAACAATGAAGTTATATTAAAGTTTTTTAAAAATGCAGCATTTTTGAATGCATTCAGCATATTTTATTAATCAAGCGGGCATGGAAATTCATGTAATATGAATATTTATTTTAACTTATTGCAAAGAATGTAAGTTATTCTATACTTTAATGAAAGTTTCTCTGCATTTGTTCATGCAGTTTTATACTTGAAATGGTGGTCTGTAATTGAATAATATTTTAATTACAAAATTGTTCAATTATTAATTAATGCCAGTAGCTATTTAAACTTGTGCTTTACATTCTGTTACCAACTTGAAAAAGCTCGGAATATCCGAGCGAAAGCGCTTGTGATACGTGGTATCAGTGTTTTGTTCTCGTACAATAAAAGACCAGTTTTGGATTTATTTAAAGTTGGTGGCTCAGCTTCGTGGTCATAACTTCTGTTCTTGGTTCCGTTCTCTGAATTGTTTTGGTTTAAACAAATGCATTAAGGCTATCTGCAATACCTGTGAATGAGTACAGAGATGACCCTGAATGAGCCTATGCAAATGTACTAATAATGAGATGTAAATGAGGAATGATGTAACTCAGAGTATGCTAATAAAGTAGTCTCTACACCATTTGTCATAGTGGAATGTGAGATACTGTTGTAGAAGTGCATGGTTGTTCCTCCTGTGCAAGGGTGAGTGTAATGTCATCATACGCATGACATTGTGATGTGCTGTCACTTTCTGCAGAGTTACTAACATATTCTGGGGTTTGAGATCTTGTCATTAAACTTGGGCACTGCATGTCACTTTCCTCAGGGCACCTCATAGATGTAACTATTATCATTATCATCACACCACGCACACTGCCTTCAGTGCCATTCCGCACTGACCCATAAGGTTCACCTATTAATAGTTAATTGTCACGTGTTTAATATGGTCATTCCTTGTCAGCATTCAATTCTCTGTATAAATAGATGTTATTGTTTTAAAACCAATCTTCCTGAGCTGATGAGTGTTGCTGCTGCACACGTTGGTAATACCCAGTGTCCACACCACACCTGATTATTCCACTGGCACCATCTTCTGTGTCATAGTCATCCCCATGGATGGATAGAAGGTATTCCTAGTCTGGTGTTAAATATATATCAGATCCACTCCTGTTGTGGTTCAGGAAATTGCATTCTGCCTGACCTTGCTTCCAGCACTTCCTATATACCTCTCAATTTCTTAGAGCAAGAAGTCTGGAGAAAACCATAAATAATGGGGGGGACAAAGGCCCACAAATAGGGACAATTTTTAGGCACTGCTCTTAAAACTAAGAAAGTTGATAGAATAACAGGTTTTGCATTAGCATGAATTTTCTGAAGTGCAAGAAGTTTGTAACTCAAATGTCTTTATTTTCTGACTGCAATCCTCAATGATTTGCCAAGGATTTACAAGAAAGCCAACATTTTATGAGGAACACACCAAATATCTGAGACAAAAATCTGGACATTCTGAGAAAATCTGGACAGTTGAGAGGTATGACATCCTACCATATCATTTGCCCTCTTCTTGCACTGTGCTAACGCTTGGTTTCTCCACCCGCTGCATTAATGTTGAGAAGCAGTTGATCCTCTGCTTTGGTCCTCTTGGCTTTATTTGGACTCTCCTTTACCAAACAGAAGTTTCCATATGTCCTAATGGCTGCCGGGAGGATGTAATTTTCCTCATGGCAAAAGTTATCCTTTCTTTGCTTTGATCTCTTATTTTCCATCATTACTACATGTTTAAAAAAATAAAAGGGCCACAGTCAGACAGTGAAAAATGTTTGATGTAATCAACTTTTAAACTACAAAACACTGGCCAAGTGTGCCTGCCACACTCATAAAAAATGTTAGGTAACACAAACCACATAATTATATATTGACATCTCAGTCCAGCCATGTGAAATTGTGATATATTACCTGCAGTAGATTTAGGGCATTAAATCTATCAGTTTTTTGACAGATTCACCCTTTCCATACTCACTACCATTGTCACATAGTCATAAAACTGTTATTTTTAATTCATCACTGTCACTCACAAATCTCCCAGTAAAGACACATGTATGTTGACATAACAAAATATCCTTACCACTGCAGAACCTCACAATTAAATGACTACATTTGTACCATGTGTACACAGTCACTAAATGATACCAAAGTAATGATTGTTCTCAGTGATCACTAATCATTTCCACTGCTGCCACGGTCACTAAATGACACCAAAGTAATAATTCTTCTCAGAGATCACTAATCATTTCCACTGCAGCTGTACTGAAATCCTCCCGCTAAATGACAGTAATTACAGCATTCATTGCCATCATAATGTGCACATCATATATGTAAAAGTAAAATTTCTTAACTTTAACATGACACTAGTAACCACACAGCATGGCAGCACTATAGCCCAATAAAGAATAAGCTCAATCTTTTTATTAAAACCATTTGGAAATATTTCTTGGTGTGGACTTTGTGGAGTGCTGTGACAGGGGTGAATCCTTTATTGGGCTATAGTGCTGCCGTGCTATGTGGTTACTAGGGTCATGTTGGTTTTACTCAGCTATTCACCTTTTTCTGGTTTATTTCTTAACTTTAACTCACCAAGTCTACATAGTTTACGTGGTTCTTATTAAATTATATACATATTTTTTAATTGTTAGCTAACTTTAAGAAGTCTGCAGTATCTTAACACGTTTGCTGCCTCACTCAAGTACTGGCAAATAAATATGGCAATGTTCAACTTTTTCCAATAAACTCAGGGCCATTTACATGCATTTTATGCAAGTGAGGCCTTTTTCATTTATCTCTATGAAGCATAGCAATACGGAAATAAGTACCTCCACGTATGGGTGTACATGACTACTGGATGATCATGAACACAGGCACAGACTGACACGAACATGCTGCAATCAGTTCTGCAGTCCACAGCACTCCTCAGCAATTCCTAGTTATCGCAGTAATGTACAAATGGCCCTAGACAAACTTAAATCAGAATATAGTTAAAAAAAATGGAGTCATCTGAATGACAGTTTGCACCAACATGAAGTGTAATCCCAGCCCATCTAAAGTCATCTGTCACACCTTAGCACCAACTCAACATTTTGTAAAATGTGCACTTAACACACATAGTAATAGATATATATATATATATATATATATATATATATATATATATATATATATATATATATATATATATATATAGATATAGCCCCCCCCAAAAAAAATGTATTGCTGCTGCTGTACCACATGAGGTATGTGTAAATAACATCCAGTTATAATACTCCAAAAATGTACCTTATGCAAAGATCATCAGCAGGAGCAATTGTAAATATTATACATAACAATTATTAAATATATTTCACTTTTCATCCAGTGTGTAAGTGGAATGTGAATGGTTTTCTTTAAGAAAAAAATGTATGGGACAGAACATTTTTGGTTAAAGCAACCTTGCAAATAATATCAATACTTAAGTGTTTTGGTTACGATGATATTACACCCCAACAAGAGCGGTTCTGAATCACAGAACTATATCTGTGCTCTTACTTTCTTCATTCTGGTTCTGGCATATTCCATTATGACATCACCTGTGAACACATGAGGCTGTGCAAGCTGGTTCAACAAAGAGACACTTATTATCGTCGATCTTCTCAAGTTGTTATATCAGGATAAGATTGAGACATACACATGTGGTACTACTTGGAAGAAAATTGATATCTGGCAGGAGATAGGTGACCATTTGTCAACCCTGTCAGGCATCACCCACTCCAGCCATCAGTGATGTCACCGATATGATGACTTGCAGAAGCATAGCCCGGACCAGCTGGCTGAGTCAGTGGACCAGGTAGTGGAGAGAAGGCTAGAGTTCTATAGTAAGTACACCATTTTTTTTAATGGGCACTATTTTATTGGGTCGTTTTAAACAGTAAAGAAGTATAACAAGTTTGCATAAGTAGAGGTATGTCCTGAAAAAAAAAGTGCAACTGAAAATATTATATGCAATGCTATTCATAGATTAGTGCTAGGCTAACTGCCCTTGTGAGCCATTTTAAGCCTAGCCAAATACCCCATTGCAAGAATAAAGTCTTGCACCTTATGTCTGAAAGGTAAACACCTTAACCATTATGCCAACCCATTATTGTAGCAATGCAAAGGAAAAGAAACATATGTATACGCACAAATTCATCTCTTTAAAAACATATTATGGCTATGTGCTAACATAATGTTCTGAATAACTGTAAATGTAACATATGTTCACCTAAATAATAATCTGCATATATAACTCTGTAAATCAAAGACATACATGTGCTGTATTACAAGAAGTATTTGCTTATGTATTTATAAAGACTGAAAAAATAAATGTGCAGTTAATGCATACTAATTTAATTTATCATTGCATAAACTGAAATAATATTTAGATTGCATACAGCCAGTTTTGGTAAATAAATTATTGTTTGTGTAGAGCACAGAAACATTGGTGCAACAATTGCTTACCCCAGTTGTTTGTTCAAAAGGAATGTAAGTGCACATACAACATGGATGAAGTCTCAGTCACCATACCTAAGTCAAAGTGGAGGTTCGGGGAAGGGGTTTCTGTGCCATGCGAATGACAACTGCATACTTTACTGAGAAACATTTTACTTCTACATTACCTATCAACATCAGGCATATGTCCAGCAAAGGAAATGCACATTTCCATCAATTGCTACATTTGTCTGTGTGTGAATAAATTCTATCTGAACACAGTGTTACATTCACACCACAGTATTTTGAAAGCAACATTCCATCCATATAGCATACATTTCTTTTTAATGTGCATTAAAAGGAAGACTGGCATACTATAAGAATTCATACAGTCATACATATGTAAACAAACAAAAAAAAACAGATTGAGCAAATAATGCGGTGAATGCATTGCCTTGTATATATAAAAAAATTTTAATTCTTGTAAACAAGAATTGTCTTAGGTGTTCTCTTTATAGCTGAAGAAGACATAAGATATAACAAAAAACAGCAGGAATAAAGAGTAACTAGGTAAGTTCTAACTGCAGTCTCATACAATAATATTTTTTTAACTAATTTATATATATATATATATATATATATATATATATATATATATATATATATATATATGTGTGTATATATATATATATATATATATATATATGTGTGTGTATATATATATATATATATATATATATATATATATATATATATATATATAAAGAGAGAGAGAGAGATATATATACATACACACATTTACATATGTAATTGATCTTGACTGAATCAGTAGAGAGTATTCATTACATTACTGAAACCAGGACTGACATACATGTCAGTACATAAGTGCAATATGCAAGCAAATGTAATGAGTATGTCAATATAAACTGCGTTATCTTATCTTTAAGTGATTAACTGAAGTATTTATAGAGTTTTTAGTACTATATTGAACATTAGACACAGAAGCATGTATAGTACTTGACAGGAACACACTGCCCTTCCAAGTATTCACAAGCAGCTCCCATATGAATTCATCTGAAGTATGCATAAGCCCTGCTCATGTCCTTCTTCCCTAGCACGCAAGCACTTCCCAAATGAGTACTCCCACTGTATGCATGAGCACTTCCAATTCACAAGTTTTACTTTAAAAAAGATTTAATTTTAATGTAAAATTGTTTTACGAAATTAAGTTGCATGTAACATCATGTGGATTTGTTGTGTATTTTCTGTTTTTATTATTTTAATTCTGTGTTTCTTTTTCCTTTATTATTTTGTTTCGCACCAATTTATTACACTTTTTTTTACAGATTCAAACCTGTGTATTGTGGCCCAGGCATGTACCTCCAGGTTAAGGAAAGCTCACCCTCTGCCCATCCATGGATGTTTATGCAGTGTCAGGGTAGTGGCACTGGTCCTGCAAGCATGCCAGCACATGGCAGCTTGAAACACCTCAAAGAAAGGGTGGCTTTTGAACTTGGTAGAGGACATACTGGAGCTGGTAGTGGACAGATGGATTCAGCCAGGTGAAGCCATTCTTCAGCATGTTAAAGACACACACTCCCAGTTAGTGCAGACTGCTGCATCACCACAGCCCCCTACCCCCTCAACATCAAGGACCTCTACTGCACCACCATCTGGCAGTGGACGTGTTTGTGGATTTGTGGACTGGGGACCCCTGCACCATCTCTTCCTTAGCCCTTCTTCCCTTATCATTTGTCCATCACCCTCTTACCAATTGCCCATCCACACTACCCTATCAAAAAATACTTAAAAAGATAGGGGGGGTCAATTCCCTGATAAAACTATGGTGCACCTCCTCTCTCACCTCCTCCAACACAAACCCTTTTGATGTTTTCCTTCTGTGTTCCTCTTTTTGCCTGTCTGTCCTTTGTCAGCCTGTCCGATCTCCCCCTTTCTATTCTTCAGTAAAACCATCAGGGTATCCACATAAGCAGATTCCTATATAAAAGAATTATAAATCCTTTTATTTTTGAAATTTTTAATTATAAACACTGTGCAGTCTGCTACTTGCCTTATACTTTTAAAGCATGAGTGCACTTAGTTTTGCTCACCTGTGATACTCTTAAACAAAGAATGTAATATGAAGCCTCAGGTTTTTATGTACTAATTTGCAATTTCTTAATGCTGAATTTTACATATTTTACACTTTTGCCGTTAATGGATGTGTTTTTAAAAATACCATCGCTAATGCTCATTCATTGCAAGTGACCTACACTGACTTTATTTACACATCCGTCCAGTAACCTTACTTGCAGATAAGTGTATAAGTATCAGTGCATGTGTAAAATCCCATCCCAGACTATGATTACCCAGCTGTATTTCTGAAATGCTTCACACAGGTACCATTACCTTCCATTTGTTAAACAGATCCAAAGACTAACCCTGCATGAGTTTAACTGATGTACATTTGCATACATTTATTATGGATTTAAATGAAGGTGTCTTTAATAGTCAACATTATGTTACATCAGAACTCATTTTATTAATGTTGGAACATCAGCTATATTAATAATCTTTAGAAATATACCAGAAAAGTCTACCCATAGCAAAAGGAAAACAGATATCTTCATTTTGTCATCGGTGACACACCAACAAAAACCTAAAACTAAAAATAAAAAACATGCTTTGCTTGGGAAACTTCACAGTAACAGCTCTAACTTGGGGGCTTTTTCATTAATTACATAGTCTAATTTCAGGATCACATAACCTTTGTGATACAGCAAGCACATACATAGTGTTATAGCTGATGATACGGAGTCAAATTTAGCAGTACTTGACTAACAGTAACTTTGACAGGTTGTAAAAGTTCACACACTCTTCCACAAAATAAACATTTGATAACCTGCCCTGCAATGGTTTAAATATGTTGCAGCAATAACAATTTCTTTCTCATCATTTTTTTTAAATTACTGAGTAACTTTAAATCTTACTTAAGTGGTAAGCATGGTGTTATTTGGAAATCAGATGTCCTGGAAGGTCCGCTACAGGTTGTCATTGCTTTTCTAAATATAAGAGTAAGAAGTTTCCAGAAACTCTGGCAGGCCTATTATGAATAGCTTGTTTTACTTATTCTGATTTTTAGAAATGTCTAGACTAGCTTGTATGACAGACGGATGGTATTCCAATGCTGTAATACTTTTCTCATATTCATTAACAGGTTTATCTAATCACTTGATGGAGTCAGTAATGAATACACTCCTGGGTTTTAGCTTGACAATGCTTGACTAAACCACAATTGTATCTGTCACATAGTACAGAATGTGCTATAATATGTCAGCCAAATGCCTACAATTGTCCCTTAAGTCCATAATGGATGATATAAAACACAATCATCAGGGTAAACTCTACTAACAAGAGAAATAAGAATCAAAAACTGACATTCCATTAAGCCAGAAAAGTACTTTGTTAAAAGACAAATACTTTGTAAGGGAAACGTGGATCTATTAATGGTACCACAAGTAAGAGTGACTTGAAATTACAAAGAAAAGGAGACTTATTTATTATACAAGACCTACTCAACAGCAGGCTAAAGCTATTGTACAGCCCACACCTCTAGGGTAAAAGATCAGATGGATGCTTTAAAGTGGCTAATTTCATACAGATGGAAGAAGAAGGGCTTTACATTTAGGTAGGTGTCTTAACATAGCATACTATACCTCATGAAAGTGGTTAATATTTTGATTAGGCATTGCCTATTGATTTGTTGTGTGCTGTATTTCATTTGTTAATTAATTAGCTTGATTTTGTAGTTGTCTTTCAAAAATGGTTGGGAATATATGGGTGTAGTCCCTCACCAGGAAGTTTATTCTGATTGAAATGGAAGCACACAACCAGATACTGCAAATTATGGATGCTTTCTGTCATTAGATGGGATTCTCTTTTAGCTTAAAGCAGAAGAGAAGTCCTTTCCTAGAGACAAAATACTGAGATGGATACCCAACATAATTATTTAAGACTTCCACTTCATATAGCAGAGGGAACATACTAAACATAGCAGTGGTGCAGGGGTCTATATCACTTTGATGAAATGGCAGAAGTTCAAACACCATATGTTCGAACTTCTAACCTCGAAGTGCAAAACCATCGAAGGCTTAGAACAGCGATTTTTTTCCCAGGGAAAAAAATTGCTGTTCCAAGAAACACACACACAACACAAGCACACCAAAAAAAACAGCAATCCACACACATACACTTAAAATCTTACATCTAACCCTACACTAAACTGTACATACACTACTATCTATCCACTTACCTTCACTCAAACCCTAACCCTAAGGTCTGTCACTATCACACACTCACCTGACCCGAGCTCTAACCCTAACTCACCTATCCCGCCCTAACCCTAAAGTCTGTCACTATTGCACACTCACCTCACCCGTGCCCTAACACTAACTCACCTAACCCGTGCCCTAACCCTAACGTCCACACAATCGCACACTTACCTGATCCCGACCCGTAACTTTCCACCACAGTGCTTAAAATCGTGAAGCCACAGAAATGGCCCCCCAAATTCTTTCCCTGGGAAAGCATTTGGTGTTCCACAGCTTCACAATAATCAGTTTTCGAACTTCACAGTTCGAACATATGGTGTTCGAACTGGTGAAGTTTCAACAAACTGATAGGAACCCATGGGGCAGAAAATTATGCAGATTAAGGAGAAAAGTCAACTCTTGGGTCTGTCTTTCAGATTCTTTCTTTTGAACTGCTGTAGCCTTTGGGAATAGTAGGCCTTCTCATTAATGAGTTTCACTACTCAGGTTGAGAGATCGAGATTTAGCAGTTTGACATGGACTCGTGTAGAACATTAGGATATTCCAGTAATAATGGACCTGATTTGTAAATATAGAGTCGGTCTCCATTTTGATGCAGTTTGGGTTTTGCTGTGGAAAGTTTCAACGGGGTTTGCTTTGTAAGAAGGGGTCTACACATTGGATACAAATGTTAATTGTGCCTGCTGTGTCCTTTATCAGATTGGTGGCAAAAAGTACTATGATCTGTGTAGATAGTTAAGAAGACAGCCATTTCCCATGCTAATGACATGGCTCTAGTGTTACTCTTCAATAAGCACTGTTTTCAGTTTGAGCAGTGCAGCATGAAATTGCAATCACAGGTCAGAGCATACTAATCAACTTGTCATTTGAATGTCACCAATTTCAAGGAAAAATAAATGTCAGTGTTGATAGCCCATCCATTTATTAGGTTCAACACATGTTATCACAAAGAAGATTTCAGTCTCAGACAACAAACTGATTACTTAGGCGGTATGGAAAGTCAGGAAGCAGGAATTAAGATTATGTTCTTAGGGCCTAGTCAAAGATAGCTGTGGTACACTCTTGACATTTCTATCAAAATGGGAAATGTGACTTGTAGGCACTTCAGTACTCATTGCCTAACTGATGAGAGGGATATGATTGACAGGAAGCCAAGGTACAAGCCCTAAGGCTGCATGGCACCATTCAGAGGTCATTAGTTTCAGGTTAGACATGAAGGATTGCAAAACCACTAACTGACTGAGTCCAAAAAGACATCAGTACATTACAGTTTAAAATGTTAAGAAGGCAATCCTAAAAACCTTTCTGGCATGTATTTGATGATTTCAGAATTTAGGGGATCACACTCCAGTTTGACATTTTTTCTCCTTTTTATTTCTGAACAGATAACATAGGCTTCCCATTTTTTTTAACTGGATAGTATTGAGCCTGTCTTACAACTGTATGTTGTTTTGTCAAGGGCTATGTAACAAAACAGGATATGCAGATATCATTTCACTGAATGGAAGAAATTGAGAGCTCTATGGAGATATATGATGAAGATGCAGATTTCTAACATCTTCACTAAAAAGTCTGTTTTGGAGGGGTATAATGAGTTTATTATAGGTACAGTTTTCCCCTAGCACTCAGAGAAATCTGGTGCCACCACTTTCTTTTTTTCAGTATTTATTTTATTGTATTTTCAAGTGTTTGATATATAAAAAGAAAAGAAAAAAAAGGAAAATTCAAAATGACATTCTCTATTAGATAGGTAAACCTTGATATGACAAATAGCAAATATATGCCTTTTAACTTCTTATATTAAAATGTCTAAATTCTAATTTTTTTAGAAATCATATCTGGAAACATACAGTTAGATTAATTGAGGTATAACAGGCATAGGTTTAGAAACAGGTGGTGAATAAGAAGATAAGTTTACACAAAATATATACAACTATTTACAAATTTACAAACAGTGCTACAATTTGTTAAAAATAATAACTAGTCATTTTGTTGCTTTGAGAATCAGAAATGAAAAACCATCAGATATTTCCAGCTGTTAATTATCAAGAGGAAAGGACCTCCAAAGACAGTGAGTGACAGGTTGATGTATATACTTATATTATAGCTTATTTTAATATGTGTTCTATGATAGTATTTCAAAGCTTGAGATAGTTTACACACTTGTTTCTATTACTTGTATTTAGCTTGTGAGATATAATATATTTAGAGGCCATGTTAGTGAAACCTTTCCATTCGATTTTTGTCCTGTCTAGTCATTTTTGGGTGATATAAAGTTTGGCTAACTCAAAGATAGCAATCAGAATATTTAAGTCTGATTTGGGCATATCAACTGGACTCAACATGCAGTATGGCAAATTCCCAAGATAGGGTAGATTTCCCATATCCCATTTTCTCAAGTTTGATCCTTAATGAGTTCCATAGGTTTTGTGGATATTTACAGTACCAGAGAATATGCAAGAGGTCAGCCAACTGTGATGGACAGAAAGGACAAAAGGGGGAGTTGCTTGGGAAGAATTTGTTTAGACATTCTGGCATATAGTAGGCATTATTGTAAATCATTAACTGGGTATACACAAGTTTCATGTATGGAGAGAATTTGTTTGTATTATTAAAAGCCTGAGAGAGTTGGGTGTCACTTAATCCAGGGTTTTTGTCCTCACAATAGTGAGCATATGTGAAAGAAGATTGGTATTTAATAGCAGAACTTGGCTTGTATGAAACCGATAACATCTTATTTTTAAATTTTAAAAATTTCATTAGAGATTGGGCAAGTTTTATTTCTTCCTCTACCCCATCTGGGATACCTCTGAAAGTATACACCAGCTCTTTAATTTGTCTCAGTGTTATTGTGTATTTGTTATTTAGGTTAAGGTAAAGATTGTTTTTGATATCATTTAAAGAGTTATTTTTTAGTCTATAGAAGTCCCAGACAGAGCAGCTTTTAATTTGTGGGTACTGTATCAAGTTTATCATTTGCTGCCTAATTTCAGGTTTGGGTTTAAACGGACTGGTTGTAGCAGGACAAGTACATTCACTAAGTGCAGACCAGAGAGGAGATTTTGAAATGTTTTGATTTTGTTTGATTAGCTTATGTAGTTTTGTGTCCATTAAAATGGATTTTTCCATGAAAGGTAAGGATTTGTGGTTGATATTTAAAGGTCTAACATGAGCATAACATAAATTAATTGTGGGGAATGGGTTGGGTTATTGGGGTTGTGGTCCACAATTAGAAGGATTCGACTTGCACATATTATGTTGTAGTTTAATTTGAAATCCGGTAAACCTAGTCCTCCCTTGCTATTTGGAAGTATTAGTTTTGATAGAGCAATTCTTGGAGTTTTTGGAAACCAGATGAATTTAGTTAAAGTTTTATTTATTTTCTTAAAGAAATTTATAGGAATAATAGAATTAGTTGCATTAAGTTGGTATAATATTTTGGGAAGAATATTCATTTTTATCACTGCTACTTTGGACAGGATGGGAAGTTTCATGTGTTTCATCTATCTAGGTCATGTTCAATATTCGTCCAAGTTTTAAGAAAGTTATTTTGAAAAGATTTTTTTGATTGTGTTCAAACTTTATACCTAAATACTAGAAGGTACATTTTAATTTAATTTCAACATCTGGAAAAAGAGACATGTTGTGGCCTAGTGGGTTAATTGGAAAGATGAGAGATTTGGAAGGATTGATTTCATAACTGGATGATTTCAAGAAGATATTGATAGTCTTTAAAATTGTATTTAAATCAGTGTTAGGTAATTGAAAATATATATTGAGATCATCTGCAAAGGCTGATAGAAGGTTGTTGTTCAGTATACTGGGTATATGATGAAAGTTTTTTGTGATAGATAAATTAAATGGTGCCACCACTTCCTGCCAGATAACATCCATCTTCATTGTATGGACATCAGTGTCAGATTGCATACAATATGCAACAAATGGTTTTAATGTCAGGGGAATATTGTTGTAGGACTGTGATTACTACCTCTGGTTTTGAACCCACTCTTGTTCATACTGGGGATGGTCTATATTTGAAAACAGGCTGGAGAGCGCAGAGCAACACAGCTACTATATGTAGACACGCCATGCAGAGTATGAACAGAAAGTCTAGCAAACAATAGGGGACTGGCATACAAAACTGAAACCATGTGAGGATGAAGCTGAGTACAGCAAGACAATTAATACAATGAAGCTAGACCTTGAGATAGAAGCAAAAATAGTGGAAAAGGTTAACATCTTCAAGTGTCTGGGAGGGATGGTGAAGGAGAAAAGAAGTCTGAATGAGGAAGTCAAAACTAGTATTAGTAGGGATGCAGCCAATTTGCACAGAGTGTCAGGGACAGTTCAAGACAAAAGAATTCCAAAGAAGCTGATAAGTAAGACATGCAAAACACAGGTGCAATGAGTGATTCTACCTGATAGAGAAACATGATTAGTGAAGTCAGAGCAGCTGACAAAGTCTGAGGTGATGGAGATGAAGTACATGAGACAAATAGTAGGTTTCACATTGTTGGGTATATGAAGAAATGAGGGCATCAGAACAGAAGTCAAAGTAGCTCCACTTGTAGACCAGGTCAAGGAGAACAGATTACAGGGCTTTGGTGACATATGAAGGAAAGCAGAAGGCAATTTCATAAGGAAGATCTAGGTGAAACCTGAAGAAGGAAAGAGGCAATGAGGATACCCATTCAAGAGATGGATGGATTGTGTGAGAGAAGAGCTGTGCATACCTCTCAACCTCTTAGGACAAGAATTCTGGACAAAACCAAAAATAATGGGGGACAAACGGCCAAAATTAGGGAGAGATTTTAAATATTGTTTTTATGCATTTAGATAGTTGACAGGTTCTGCATTAACTTGCATTTTCAGAAGGATATAAAATCTGATACTCAAATGTCTGTTATTCCATAGTGACTTCAATCTTCAACAATTTGACAGAAAAACACATTTTGAGGAAGAGATCAAAAATATGAAACAAAAATCTTAATATTCTGCAAAATTATGAATAATTGAGAGGTATGGACCTGCGATCGAAGAGTTGCTCTTAATCAAGAGAGATGGCTACAGTTGACACAATGCCTTGACCCCATGTAGAAATGGGAAAAAGGGGATGGTGATGAAAAAGTCATTACTACATAAGAATATAGACTGGCTAAACTCTATGTTGTGAGTGTTATTTATGCAATGTATAACTCTTTGAGTGAGAATTCGTAATCATCTTATGATATGGGCTGTCACAGTTTTCATGAACTGAGAGATACTATAGTCAATTATAAAAATCAGTGGCTTAAATAACAGAACAGATAAAATGGCCTAAAAGAATCAAAAGTATTGTTTTAGCATTTTCTACTATTCTCATCATGGATTAGTATTAACTTACTTAGGTAGACAGTTTACCTGGGAAAAAAATGCCCTCACAGATGCACCTAATGTTTGTTTCACGTAATGTCTGCATATATATAAAACATATATATTTATGTTTCTAAAAAAATGGAAAGCATGTTAAGATCTTTCCCTTGCAACTAAAGGATCAGAGTTCATTTCCTGACTTCTGGTCATCATCTCTATGGAATTTGTAAATTCTCTGTGTTTACATGAATTTATTCCTGTTTTTCCCAAATGCATATTTGTCTATTTCTTCTAAAATGTACATATATATATTGAAACTGATCTTGCTGTCTGGGTTGCAGCTGAAAAAGGGTCCGTAATGGAGTAAGTGGCTATTCCACTTACCCAATTAACAAATAAATAAAACAATTATGATTATCTAATTAGGAAAAGGCATATAGGGCATAAAAACATGATACACATGTACATATTTTCCTTTATTTATGTATTTTAGTAAAGCACTCCAGGATGCAGATGGTGATATGGACAGTCATGTTTTGTTCAATTTATATAATAATATGCAAAGTAAAAGGATATATATGTAAGCACACAATGCTAGTACTGTAAGGGATAAAAGTAAAGGCTGGATATATACATGGGGAATGGCAAAGTGAACACTAAAACTAATGCAAAAACACATTCAAAATCACATGAAAGCTAAACCCCTCCAAGTACTCAGTCCCGTAATATGTTCTGTCCTGTAATAATACATCATGACAGAAAGACAACAGAAAATCTCAACTTTTATCCAAATTGGACATCTCTGGCAAACACACTGTGAACTTAAATACAGACTTGTCTGTAAATCTGTTTATTTTAAGAATAATACATTAACTGTTGCTATGACTCTGACAGAAGTTTATGATATATGTAAATATTAATGGCTTGAATATGTGTCTGCTTTGTTTCAATGTTTTGTGAGGTGATGAGTCCCAAATATTGTGAGCAGTCTGATGTACCTCTCAAACTTAATCTGAGGAAGCTTTATAGTACAAGGTTCATGCTGCAGATTGGAATATTTATATAAACCAATGTCTCACATTATTTGTGTGTATACATCTTCAGATTTTCTAACCTCTGGAAAGAGTCTTTTTCCTGAATAAGTGCAAGCAAAAAATAGCTGGATGGCTTATTCATAAATCCTTTGACATTCCAACTTAATGTCTTGTAAAGGAGACTTACAGGGAGAAAAAATATAACACATGGGAACACAAAACATTGAACAGAGATGGCGGACATATCTGTAAAATGCACACTATAAGACAACTATTACTGCACAACAATGCTGAAGGCTACACCCATACAGATATACTTTAATTAAAATCTAGCCTATCGAGATTACATCTATACTTTCAAGGATTTTCTTTTATTTATTTTTTCATTGACCAGAGTAAGAAATATCATTTTAACCTGATAAAATACTTTTATTTGCTGTCCATCTTGTCTTATCACCCACTCAACATCCATATGAATAAAATGTCATATATTTGTGAATATGTTAGACTTTTTTCACACTCTTCCTGATATGGGATGCCATTCTAGGTGGTCTCAGTTTTATGCACCATAAACGTATTTGTAAGTATTCATAGTGGGAAATCCATTAGTACTTGCTTGTGCATATGTCATAAGAAATAACTCTAATTTTAAATCACATTTATTTATGTTTTTATTGTATGGTTGCCAATATGATTATAGTTATGCAATACCACAATGCCTACAGTTAAGTAGAGGTCTTATTACAATATTGGAACCAGATGAGGTGGTTCATTCATTTCTAATGCAAGCTCTGTGAATGAGTCTCTTTGTCCATATTTCTCATTCAGGTCACATTATTTTACAATTTCCTTGCTGTTGGTTGCCCCTGAAAGTTATGGGGTATGTTGAAGCTCAAGTGTTATATTACTTCATGAAAGCGTAAAGTAAAAGTATGAGTACATAGCAAATACACATCTGTTTGTTCATTTTGTTGGCTGTGAAGTTTTGTCTTACAAATCCAACTTATATTGTAATCCCATGGAGTAAAACTCTAAATATTAACAATACTCATAAAGCCCTTCCGGTGGCATAGAGAGATAAAGTCCTGAATACTGCCCAGTCAACCCGGGTTCATATAGTGGCTGGGATGACTGATGGAGCAGCAGAGAGGGATGCATGTTACCATCTGAATGGAGTGTGTGATCCAGAGGGAAAATAGGGGGCTGTTCATGGCTGAGTTGCTGTGGAGGTGGGTTGTAACATCACACACTCCAATTGTATGCCTGCTCCTTCGACATACAAAAAAAGTACCCAATTGTCATTGGCAGACAACTGCACTGAAAGCCAGTCCAAATAATAAAATGCTAAACGAGAGCAAAGAAATACAACAAGAACAGAAGTACAGTAGGATATGCAATGAACACTTATAAAAGCACAAATAAATAACGTACAGCAATAAATGTGTAAGCATGACTTAGTTAACATATTCGAGTACCCAAATTACAATGATGTGTATTAGAGGAGATGAAAACAGGGTAGCATAAGTGGCAAAAAAGATCCATATAAGGAGGGGATAATGTACGAGAGGTTAAGATAAAGGAAAAATGTGAAAGAGGAATTGTGCAAAGGCAGAATAAGGTAAGAGGTAGAATGAATTAAAGGACTAATTAAGTCAATGTTTAAAAAAATGAATAGGAGTGCAAATAATCATGTTTTATTGAAACAAGATGGAGATGACACAGGAGCTAAAGCTAAGTTAGTGGACAAAAGGTGAGTTCGGTTATTCAGCATTTCATCCCCACTTACCAGTTGCACATGAACTGATGACACACTTGAATGAGAGGTTTGCCTAACTAAAGCTGACAGTTTATTATATATAACAAATAGCTGAATTACTTTTTCAGTTTGTCACGGGGCAATTTTTGTAAGGGTTGCATGGGAAAAATAGAGTGCACAGAAAGAGAAGGTTTGCTAGTCTTAGACTGAGTAAACCAATGGGTATTTGGTGGAGTGAAATCAGTACTGGGCTATATTCCTTGTATTTCTGAAAGGAGCTGCTTAACTTCAATAGTTTGGCAATTAGAGACTTTTGAAGCATCGATAGCTTGTAAGGTTTCAACATTTTTAATATACTTCATTAATGTCCATACTTGAGTGGGGCGTCAAAGATTATAACTAGTTCATGTACATATTGGTTGTGAGTGGTAGTATCACAGTGTTTGGGTATATTGCTGAGAACCCAGTAAAGGGTCCAGTATAAATACCTATGAAACACCCAGAAATGCTGTCATGGGAAAGGGTCATATGAAATCATCTCACCTGATTAGGTTACTTCACTCAAGAACATTCTTAAATCACTGACTAACATATGTGGATATGACTACTTAAACAACAAGATTTAATGAAAGCAGATGACTGGCAATGAAAAAGTAGCCTTGGGCAGGTCACAAAGACACCAACAACATTCCAAGGCCAAATTAAGTATACAGATACTTGATGATCTGAAGAAATGCAGTCTGAGTAACCATGCCCAAAACTAAATCAGTGCTGTCTGTCAAGAAGGACGTTAAAAGATTTAATATATCATATTATATAAGGGAAACATATATTTTTTCTCTTCTACATGAAAATGCCTATATACGTTTTTAATGTGCATGGGTTTATGTACATAATTATTTAATATTGCTTATTATATCAATTTATTTTATTTTCACACTGAAGACATTATATAAGCCATATAATTATTTTATATGAAACAGTGAATTCCTTTTTTTTTTGTAGTTTAATTGCCATAATGTCATAACATGGAAGCTATATATACAGTCTTAAACTTAAAAAAGCATCATAAATAAGGTAAAATAATCTACTTCTGTGATATATTTAAAATAAAACACACACACACACACACACACACACACACACACACACACACACACACACACACACACACACACACACCAGTAAATAAGTACAATCATGCATTTTGCCTTTTTTTAAACAGCTTTATTGAATTACCACTTATGACATAGGCAAACTTACATTTAAATAAAAATAATTAAATCATATTAACATGTTTACATTTACAAACATTATAGGATATATAACAATATATGGATATATAATCTAAGCAACATTACATAAATTATTCAATTTCTTTCTTTTCTTAAACCTCATTTCTCCTCCAAAACATTTTCTGCAAGTGTTTTCCCACAATTTCCATTTTTTCTATGCAATTTACTTCTACCCTTTTCCAAAGATCGCACTTCCTGTTCTTTTATATCTGTTACAAAATTCACTACTTTAAGTATAGATGGTTTAGATATTGATTTCCATTTTCTAGTAATTGATTTTTGGCAGACATCAGAAGTAAACTTAATAAGGCCTTACAGTTTCTAGGCAATTCAGATCCTGCACCTCAGATTAAAAAAAAAATGTCCTTAATTACACTCATTTGCTCACCCAGTATTCCTGGCAGAGTATTCTGTAAGGGAATTTTTAAAGTCTGCCAACTCATTACACTCAGAGAAAATATGCTCCCAGGTACCTCTTTCTTCCCCATCATATATCCAACATTTGGCATTTACCTGAAAAAAAATGTTTTGGAGTCTGTTTGGGGCATAAAAATATATATGCAAACACTTGCATGCAAAAATCCTAATTTTTCTAGGCTTTGTTGCATATTTGGGAGCCATGCAAATGTCCTCCCATTATTTCTTTGTGAATTACATATCTAATCTTTCTTCCCAATTTTGTCATACCTTTTCTGATTGACTCCTATAGTCCACATTTTACCTTTCTAATACAAGCAAATCAAACTGATATAGCAAGTCAAGAACACATTTTAATTGGGAAGAAAAGAAGCAATGGGTATGTGTCTCTATTCAGCCTATTTTTGTTTTGTTGTCTACAGTACTCATAACTATGAATTGCTTTCACAAGTAACAAATGCAGGTATTGATGAGAACTCTGCTTACATGTTATTTATGATATGGGATTCAGTTTTACTGTTGTTATAAGGGTTTAAGACATTTGATACATCTCATATGTGCAATAAATAAGTGAATTTCATGAAATAACATCCTGTATGGGTGGTGTTATGCAGCATTGCCTGTCTATACAGTAATAAACTAGAGTGTATATTTGGTTGTACAATGATTGCATGGTCTTACTTGATCCATGGAACAGAATGAATATTGATGTTGTCATTGCATAAGTATCCATAAGCAGTGAATGTCACGGAATGTGATGAATGCTTATGCCTACAAATCCCCCCAGATTTATATATAGTAATGTTTATTGCCTATTTCTCTCTACTTTCTCTAATATTCTTATGAATGTTTTACTGTCCAGTTAACCCCTTATTACCTCCCATAATGTATAATGCATTATTCCTTGGCTGGTGGTAGCCATCCCTACTTCCTATACTATTTAGTATGTCCTACATTGCCCTGGTGCACCTCTCTCCCATATTCTACATTAGTGTCAGTGGCATTGTGCACAGTGACTCTGGTGCACCAAACTTGTGTATAATGCATGACAGTGATTCATGGAAATGTTGCATTAAAATGTGATTATCATGCACTATAGTTGTCACCAGGCCATCCTGTTGCAGAATACCTGACATGATCCAGTAGTACGTGACACACCTTATAAAGCCCTGTAGCAGGGAGAGGAGGGTCTGGAACAGAGGAAGTGCATGGAGACATGGCAGTTCCATTCCCACACCATGATACACCAGTGCAAATTTTCACATAATGGATAGAAGAAAGGGGCCTCTAATCTGGGGCCACTGCATTAAGCTCCTCACTTTCATAATGTGACATGTTTAGCTGTGTTTTGCTTTATAGTCAAAACTAGAGTAAAACTTTTATACTTATTTGTGTTATAAATTAGTATTGGTAATATGAAAAGCTGAATCCCAATGTTTCATGTCAACTAGTGCATAGGACTTATGCTGATTCATATTATAAAATAAAGTTTCAAGGCTCCTACTCAGAATATTGTAATAATCACACAGATGTCTTTTGATCACTCTGTTTTACCCCTGACTGGAATTATTTACTCACAAGAGTGAAGACTAAGAGAATAAAGTATTCAGGAATGGGTAAAATGGTATGATTGATGGGCCTACAGGAGATCATTGCTATAATATAATGTAGTTATTCTTTATTCGCGTTTTACCTTTTTATATAGCTCTTTTGTGTAATAGTTATAATTAGGTATGATAAATTGTTTTTCCACTGATTCTGGGTGGCAAAAGCATCCTTCCTTAATTGTGCATGTTCACATTTCTGGCCTGTGATCTCAAATCGGATGGTCTATATTTTATACTACTGACAGCATAACATTTAAGAAATTACTCAGAGAAGCTTATTTTAGTTAATCAGGTTTACAGTGAGTTACTTAAAAAATTGCAGCTGTTGATGGGCATATGATTTTATCTGGAAGTATAGGTGATGAGTTTTTTACTCAGAAAATCTATTTCAAAGAACTTGCTGACAGTGTCTTAATGGTAGTAGGTTTCAATTAATTTAACTATTCGCTGAAAATGTCTTTTTGCTATGGTTACCACAACAAAATAACTCAACTTATCCAGTCAAATAATACCATTTCAGGACTATTTTTTAGACCTGGTATATAATTGTGATCTATTTATTATTTGTTAGTAGTAGTGTTTCCATATCCACAACTTAATTTATAAGTCATTACTAGAAAATCTTTTTTTTTTCTGCCCAGCCCTGCACAGTGACATTGAAATTGCAGTCTATTCCAGTCTCAGACACTGAATTCATCATCTATTTATAATAATCCATAAAAGAGACGTATGCAGTTAATAAGGTCTTATGCAGCAGTTATGTGTATGCTTTAACAGCTTGTCTAATTGTGTATATTGGATTTTCATTAAGCTTCTAAAGAAGTAGTAGTTTCTATGGCAATGTTTTCAGTAAGTGTATAAAATACAATGTTGATTTTCAAAAACTGTAATGCTTTATTTAATAACAAAACTCAGGTACTACTCAGTACATAGCCTAGAAATATAACAAAATGAATTACAATCTGTAAACAGAAAATAAAAGTTAAAATCAATGTTTCATCTGGAAGCCTTCTTTAGAAACAGCCTAGATGATAAAAAATCAAGTTAGTGAAGAATCAAAGGAGGATATGATATGTGTAGCTAAAGGGATGTAAGTGAGGGAATGGAGCTCTTGGCTAAGGACGAAAAGAGGTCAGAGCATAAGGAGGGAAGAATCAGTGCAAACAAGCTAGTGGTAGTGGGTGGAAGAGAACATAAAATGTGAAAATTGCAGGGGAATGGACCTAATTAACACAACATGGCTAAAGATGAATGGGTAAAAATGGGCACTCATAGGGAGGAAACATTAACTAAAAAGGACTAGGAGGGAAAGAGGACGTATGTCTTTCATGTAGGCCACACCTGGGAGCCAAGGCAAATAATATATTTAGCTTCAATGTTTCTACGTGGTCAGCATGATAACATTCCTGCTAGAGAGCACAGACCAACAGGTCATAGATACAGTGACCACTGTACCACTGGTGGGGAAATGGAGTACCTTTTTGTGTCATCATTTCTGACTGCTCTGCAGCATTTCCTTAATCAGTCATCCATATGTCTCCTGCTTTTTCCAAAATAAATACGGGCACAATTTTATTCAAATATTACAGTATATCACTTTGCTTGAAATGTGTGAGAATTCCTTAATAATATGGAAACACTCTAGCCTCTTCAGTCTGGGTAATCCTGGAAATAAATCTGCAGGTATAGCAGTGAGTTCTCTTGCAGGGATTGATACCAGCCTGAGAGGAATTGCTGTAGTTGTACAGGCCACTTTCCACCAAGATTGTTCAGGCTGGGTGGTCAGTGATAGAAGGCAATGGGTGGATGAAAGATAAAAGCATTACTAGCAGGATCAGAGAACGTTGTTTATGATGCATCTTTAAAAATAGCAGCTCAAGTGATATGTATCTTGCTGTGTGGAAATGTCCTTATATATGAGTTGTAGGTTTTGAGGCATGTTGATGACTCATTGGAGTGCTTTTTTTGTTTTGGTGATATCAGTGGTGCTGTACTCTCCCACCCAATCCACCTGGCATTTAAAACACTGCCTTGTTTAAACACCTACAAAATGAATTCATCATTTTTAGCTTTTCTGTTTAAAACTGATAATGATTTGTTTTTGGATGAGCACTCCTCTCCATAAGCAAACAATGAACCTGCTGCTGTAGGCACTGATTTAGACAGTTGTACACATATGCTCTGTAAAATGCATTATGTCTCTATTCGATGTCAGAGAAAAACATACTCATTTGGTTACAAAAAGTATGCCTACTTACACCCTCAGGGGATATTCTTTTTTTGATGAAAAATGCATGCATAGTTTATGTTTGCTCAGCAAAATCATCAACTTAACTGTGTAAACTGTGGAGTCAAAGAAATTAAAAGTATGGCAAACTATTCTTTACATGTTTGGAACTTTAACAGCTGTGGAGAAGAAAGCAGTGTGAATCCATGGGAACATCTGATGCCTATATATCCTGAAACGATAATTTAATATATAGAATAAGCAGAGTACACAGTATACTGGAGGGAGGGATGAGATTGGGAAATGTATCCAAGGAGTCGAGAGTTTTCATGGAACAGGAGGGGGTATATCCACACAGTCATTTATGTAATGCTTGTAAAGTTCTGGTATTATACCTGTGAAGGAGAAGAAAATCACTCTTACCCGTTCCAAAAACATGTTGACAAAACAGGGACCCATTTCTGTACCCCTGCAGACACCACTAACCTGCTGAAAAAAATGTCATTGGAGGAAAACATATTTTTCATCTGTACATGTTTTACCAAATGAGGTAGTATATCTATGGAGGGGGAACTGTTTGCTTTCTTAGTTGCCTGAGACATACTACAGTGTCATCTGTTCATCCTTGTGCATGAGCACTGTAGTAAGAGATTTAATGTTCGTAGTGAAGATTGTCAATGGGAGCCAGTGAATCTGAACCTGTTGAACAACTGAATAACATGGTTAATATTCTTAATATAAGAAGGTGAGCATCAAATAATCATCTCATCAGACTGACAATAAAAAAATGAAACTTGATGTGAGATATGAGCAGGTAGGCAGAATGGCGATGGGGATACCAAAGGTTAACCGATTCATGGATTTTTGTAAGGTGGAAGCTTATTATAATTGATAACGAAAGTGGTGGTGATGCTTACCTCAGTTTGTTCTGGAAATGTGGAGCATACCATTCTGAGAGTGAAAAGTAATGTGGGACATACCATTCTGAGAGTAAAGAGTAAAGGTGTTATTACAGAGTTGTGTGGCTTCAGTGATATAGAGATCATTCTATTAGACTAACTGCATCCTTATTAGTTGATTAAATTACATCATTTCTATTTTTCAGAGCTATGAGAGTTGCTAGCTCTCCTGCTTTGAGAATTGTGGCATAGATTTTGCATCAAAAATTGAAGACAGCAGTGTCTTGCATATACTGGTTAACAAAGTAATAAACAGCTATAAACTGCCCTGGTGTTGGGGTCCACATGCTCCTTTATGGACAGGTGGTGCTAATTATTTGAGTAGTGTTTCTTCATCTTCATCTGTAGGGGGAGAAGTTTCAATGGAAAAGGGGGCTGTGAGGAGTATTCATATATTCTCAACATACCTCTCAACTGTAGAGATTTTTGCAGAATGTCCAGATTTTTGCCTCATATTTTTGGTGTGTTCCTCCTAAAATCTGTACCTTTCTGGCAAATAGCTGAGGACTGAAGTCACTAAATAATGACAAACATTTGAGTTTAAGACTCCACATCCTTCAGAAAATTCATGCTAATGCAAAACCTATTATTCTATCAGCTTTCTAAGTTTGTAAGAGCAATATTTAAAATAGGTGTCTATTTGTCGTCCCCCGTCATTTTAGGCTTTGTCCTGATTTTTTGTTCTAAGAGGTTGAGAGGATAATCCTGCAACAGAAATGTGGCAAATCAAGGTGAATTGGGGGAGGTGCACATTAATATTATTCAATGTGGCTACAGAACAGAGACCCTCACTTTTGGGATTGTTCTTCTTTTTTAAGGAAGAGATATAAAGGAGTGCACATCACCAGACTGCTGGGTTGTAGCAGAGAAGAAGGTTTCTGCTGCCTGTGGCTCTTCTGGAGCAGGGACTCACTGTAGCTTCCTGTACTTGAACTCCTTTAACATCTGAAAAGGGAAACAAGAGGTGCTGGATGTAACCTTTGATAAAAGGAAGGTGGTAAGGCCTGAACAATGAAGGAAGTCCTTTCATCTCTGTATACTTTTATCTACACATATCAGAAATGTCCTAATGGAGAAAATTATGTTTTTCATACTTTTTCTGTATTTTTCATAAGAGTATGAGTGGTTGAAGCATACATCTCAGAACTAAGTGAATATGGATGGACGTTACTGGAAATCTTTGGAAACTAAGCTCTGTCAACAGCATGGAGGAAAAAGAACTGTAAGCGACTGGAAAGTTTAGTTTTAGAAGAGATAGCAGAAAATAGACCAAAAGAGTCCTTGAAAATATGTGTAGGAAAGACAGTCAGAGAAGAATGAAACAACATCACAGAGATCTGATGTTCCTGTGAAGGTGTAGCTGGTTATACTAATACATAAATAATCAAAGGTAAAAAGCTTAGATGTTGCACAGTATACGGCCTACAAATCAAGCAAAAATGCAATAAATGCACAGTTTAAACAGAAAATACAGGTTCAAATTGATCTTTTGACTGGAAGTCTTCTTCAGAAACAACCAAAAAGTTTTAAAAAATTAAGTTGGAAGCCTGTGCCAGTAGTGTAGAGGGATAGATCTCTGACTAGGGTCCAGGTAAAGGAGGGGAGGGTATGAGTGTGCTCAGGAGCACATGAAAGTTGGCCTGGATCTCACTGGTGGACACCAGGGAAAACTGTAACTTGATACTTCCTGTGGTGCATGTGGTATCTTGCCAATGTCAGCTCCTTAAAGGTTCATAGATATATACTTGGCAATCAGTTTGCAGACCTAATCAATAATCACAAAGTTACCAAAGGTGAGAATCAAACCCTGTACTTTGTGTGTATGTGGTAAACACCATAACCATTAAGCCAGTCCCCAACCCAGAATTGATGAAAGGTACAGCATTGAAGACCACTGCATGTCCTTTCCACAGGTTGACCCAGGGGGGTAAGAATTAAGAACCTGAACCACCCTTAATAGCTGCTGTAATGATGATCTCTCCTGGTCGACCCTCTTCCTGCTGATATGGAATGAACAGGACTAATTGGCCAGGGTGCTGATGATCAGCAGGCAGCACAGACAAGGTGATCAAAAGATATTTAAATCAAGTGTTCAAAGTAAGGGAAAGTAGTTACATAATGTTATCAGAAGGATCCTACTTCTGGGTGTTTCATTTTATCAGCAAAATAAAAATAATGCTTATCCTCATTTAACAAGTAGCATAGCTACCTTTTAGACTCATGTGAGTCACTATTTAGAATAACACAAGAGCAAATATACTGCAGGTTGTTATTTACCCAGTCAACAGCACTGTGACTGAATGTGAGCTGATTAAATCAAAGCCTGGTTCAATAAAATCTGAGAGGTATTCCGATCCCCAGCACTTATCCCATAGCCAGCCATACCCCTAACAAGGAACACAATGAGTCAGTGTACAAATAATGCACCTTCCCAGCCAGTGTCACGTTACACTGTAATGAAAGAACACATACATAACATCAGGTATGTGTTAATCCATTGCAATTCCATCCGCAACTTGCTAAGCATACCAGTAGAGGACTATGATATGTTTTATCCCATTGCAACATTAGTAGACTGATTTACTTTGAGATGATCTGGCTGAAGGTTAAGAGAAGATGGAAAGCATTTTGGAAGACAAAACACCCTGATGCACACATGCATGTATACACAAGCATGCAGGAGTGCAGAAAAAAAGCTTACACACACACACACACACACACACACACACACACACACACACACACACACACACACACACACACACACACACACATTGAAACTACAGTTTTAACTCTGGAGAAGTAAAAAATTAATTTATAAACTGTATAATTTGCATATAGATCTTCATTCCTGACAGTTAAAAAAATACTTAAAACACATCATAAGAATTCTGTACAAAGTAGTGCATAGAAATTAAGACAATAGTGCATGTAAAGTAGCTTATGCATTTGAGATATGCATGTCAAGAAATTCAGCTATACAGCAAAACATGAGAGGTGTGTCTTGACATCCATGTCAAGAACTAATAACAAGCAGGGTTATGATTGAAAAGACCTGGTCATAATTCTTTGTTGTTGGAGCTTAACTTGCACCCCTGTACTACAACTGGTAGAGAAAAGCTGTAGGGGCACTGATACACCACTGCCATAGAATACCCACAACAGAACAGCAGCTAGAAGCAGAAAGAGCATTAAAACACTTCAGCTTTTTTTTTTGACTGAATGAAGTGTTTGAACAAATTTTAAAGTTCCTGGCCATTTCCTCCTAGTGTTTCTTGGTGGCCTCTGACTACTTTTAAAGGTCTAGCATGACACTAGAGCTGAGCAGCAGTGAGGAGTGCTTCACAAAAGGCTGTCAAGCACCTTTTTTTCCCAATTTTTTTTAAGGATATTAACTTGCTCACCATCCCCACAAGAGGAGAAAACATACTTGATCTCATCATCACGAACATGGGAGCACAATGTTCAACACCGGAAGTATACCCCTCACTGGTGAGATCAGATCACAAACTAATCTCGCTGGAGGTCCTCATCCCACCCCCACCTGAAATAAAAAAGACCACAGTAAAGAACTTCTCGAAAGCCGACTTCACACTTCTAAAGACTAGTGTGGTCTCCTTTAAGGCCCCGAGGCGGCGGAAAACAGTACTCAAGCCGCTGAATCACTTACAAATGCCTTCTACCAGCACCTGCAGGACTGCATGGATAAGGCAATCCCAAGCAAAACAAAGACTCTTTGTACCAAAGGCAAGCGTCCAGTCTGGTGGACCCCAGCCATAAACAAACTCTACAACAAAAGGAGGAAGCTACTACAAGATAGAGCAAAATCCTTAAAAGGTAAGACACCCTTGATCACTATAAGTAAAAACTAAGAGCTCTCATAAAATCATCCAAAGCAAATTTTGAGAGAAAAATAGCTAAAGACTCAAAAGACAATCATAAGGCCTTCTTTAGCTATGTTAGAAACCTGGGAGGAACCTCCCAGATATGCTCAGAACTAGTTCAAAATGATGTGAAGATTACTGATCCTACAGACATTGCCAACATACTGGCTGACAGGTTCAGTGCAAACTTCTCCCCTCCCCAAAAGAGAGATATCTATACCAAGCGATTGCAGCCCCCAAACATCTCCAACGCCCAAGTGAGAACTGCTCTCTCAAAGCAAAAACACAGCATCCATGGGACCTGATGGTGTCCCCGGCTGTGTGCTCCCGAACTCAACGAGGAATTAAACCCACAGCTCGGACAGCTGTTTAATCATAGTCTTACCTCTGGATAGGGAGTGGCGCACTGCAACTGTGGTCCCACTTCACAAAGGCGGTGCCTCCACCGACCCTGAAATTACCGCCCATTAGCTTGACAAGCCTTATCTGCAAAGCCATGGAGAGGATCATAATGGACCTCATAAATAAAGACATAGGGAATTTGCAGACTTTGGATCCATCCCAGTTTGGCTTTGTCAAAGGCAGATCATGCCTTCTAAACTTGGTTGACTTTTGAAACAGTCACCAAAGCCATTGATGAGGGAAAGGCAGTCCATACAGCCTACCTCGATCTGGCGAAGGCCTTGATACAATACCCCACTCGGGTATCATTGAAAAACTCATCAGCTTAAATGTTAACCCATACATCACAAGATGGGTTGCAAACTGGCTGAGTGACAGAACCCACAGGGTCAGAGTTGCTGGCGCCATGTCAGACTCAAAGCCTGTCACAAGTGGTGTACCACAGGGCTCAGTCCTGGGCCCACTCTTGTTTGGCATCTACTTTTCGAAGTACAAGCAAACACAGGAGGGTTATGGCTGACAAAGTTTGCAGATGACTGCAAACTGGGCCATAGTAGAAAACACATCTGACACAGATATCCTTCAGAAGGGTCTCACAGAAGCGGATAACTGGTGCCAGAGCCATGGCCTAAAGTTAAATGCCAAAAATGCATAGTCATACCCTTCGGGAAAAACAAGGTTACCCCTAGCTACCAAATAGGTGGCAATCCACTGAGCATAGAAGAAGTTATCAGGGACCTGGGGACCCAGGTTGATAGTAGTCTGTCATTCGACACCCATGTAGCTAAAGTAGTTAGGAAGACCTTCTACATTGCCCACCTTATCATGAAGGGATTCTCATCTAGATCAAGGGAGGTCATAGTCTCCCTATACTCATCACTCATCAGACCAATGATTGAGTACAATGCCCCATTCGGAATGTATCTGACCCGACACTTGCAGCAGCTGGAGAGGCCACAAAGTTCCTCACCAAAAGGATAAAGGGTCTCAAACATCTGTCCTATGCTGCCCGACTGAAAGAACTCCAGCTCTATTCAGTCACTGCTCAGAGGTGACCTTTGCCTAACATACAAGGCCATGTCAAACCCAGATTTGATGAATATGCTTCACCTCAAAAATCTAGATCCGTCAGAGCCACAAGGGAGACTTAAACCTCGACACGGCTATTAATGCTGGAGGATAGATTCATCACCCAAAGACTCCCTATGCTGTGGAATAAAATCCCGGTATATGTGAGGCAGAGCACCTTGCTGGCCTTGTTCAAGAGAAATCTTGACCAATGGATGGGAGATCGCAGATATACCCCAGGGATTACCTCAGTGTCACTGCTCAACAGAGGCACAGCAAAATAATGGGTATAGTTCCCCATACTAAAGGGGTGGCGTAAGCCACAAAACTATGGGCTAGGCTTGTAAATGCCCTCGGGCAGATAGCCTAGTATGAACCTATGAACCTATGAACCTAGGATAGACTAAGAGAATAAACACTGTATAATACATTGATTATACTGAACAGATGACTTTTAACAACAATGAAACTAAATCAACTATTTACATTATTTAGATAGGCCTGAAAAATGTTTGAGCAGTACAAATATTTTAAGAAAAAAACTTTCAGTGAAGCAAACAAATAATGATTAAACAGGGTTAAAAAGCAGTTCAGAAAGTCTCAGTTAGGTTTTGAACCTTAGTCCATGGATTGTTAATAAAACTCCTTGGATATATTCTAAGTTCTTTAGTTCTGAGATCCTTGCGGTTTCTTCTAGTAAGGAGAGAAATTCACCAAGACTCGGAGAGGTGGTAGAGGTCCATTTCCTTGTAATACATTTCCTGGCTGCTTCTAATATTGTCCATAATAAGCATGAATCTGATTTATTCAAAGAAAAGGTCTCATCAACATTAAGAAAAATTAAAGTTTTAGTTAATGTGAAGTTATCTGAAAATAAAGCTGAAAGAAAATCATCAAAAATTCCTTAGTTTAGGGCAATCATAGAAAATATGGAACCAATCTGCATTACTTGGTGTTAGACATCTCCAGCAAATGATGTTATTCAATTGTTTGAATTTAGCAATTTTGTCAGGAGTTAAAAATGTTCTGTGTAATTACTTCCAAGTAAATATACCCCAATGTTGACCCCAAGAAGTGAATTTTACTGAAAATATCACTTTAAGTTTTTCTGTCTGGGAGGGACTATGAGGTAGGCCCTTAGTCATTGTGTTTGATTGCCTGGTTGTTAAAATGCACCTGTAACTTAACAAAATGATGTATAATTTGGATACTAAATTGTCAAACTGTAGATCATTAAATAATATTTCAGATATGAGAGTGATTAAGGGAGGTTGATCTAAATATGAAGAACTCTGAATAAGTCAGCATAAGTCTTGAGAATAAGCAATTACACTTTGTGTTAATAACCAATTTTGCGATAATAACAGTCTTTCATAATTTGCTGAAGTAAAGTTGCCAAGTCTTTAATAAATTGTTTCCAACAAATAAAATTTTTAGTTTCCCATTCATTAAAGATGTTAATGTGAAGTTTATCTGGGAAGGTTTTTTGTGATTTTAAAGGGGATTATTAGGTCAAGCTAGGATTTGTTATCTGCATTTGAGTTTATTATTTTTCTAAAGTTGTTAATGATATTATATAGATAGTTTAATTTTGTGGGTTTTGTCACATTATATTGAACAGTGTGACTAGGAAGAAACCAGAACTTATTGGAGGGATGTTTGGAAAGAATTTTATATGACAGTGGGTTTTCATTCTGTATTATAGCAATATGGAGATCTTTCCAATTTGAGTTGTAATTTGAGTCAATCCAATTTAATGTGCCTTTAAGTAATGATGCTTTGATATATGTTTCCAAGTCAGGAAATCTTAAACCACCACCATCCCAAGCTCTAATATGATTCGTATACGCAATCCTGTTTTTGTTTGGGTACCATAGGAAGTTTAATAAAGTTTTATTTATGAGTTTAATATACTTATTCCCAGGTTGGGTGTCTAGAGCCAGAACAATATATAACAGTTTTGGAAGGAGAATCTTTTTTAACAATCGCAGTCTATCCTCTAATGAAAAAAAAAAACATATTGTTCCAGCTACTTATGTATATATTTACCTGAGATATTATGCTTTTATAATTTGTTTCTCTTATTTTGCCAAGTTTTTCCATAAGGATATCCCTAAGTGGTTTAGTGTATTAATTGTTTTGGTTAACTACCTGGAATTTCCCTTTGTCGTTAATAATAATACATTTAGATTTTTGCTTATTAAAGTGGAGGCATGACATGTTTTGAAAGTAATTTATTATTGTGTCTAGTTCTAATAATTCCTGCTTTGACTTAGGTAAGGTAAGCAGAATATCATCCGCAAATAACGCTATTTTAGAATTGTATTGATTATAAATATTAATGCCTTTGATTTCTTGATTATTTCTTATTGATGAAGCTAATATGTCTATGACAAGGGCAAATAATATTGGGGATAAAGGGCAACCTTGTTTGGTGCCTTTGGTTATGGGGATGTACTTTGAAGTGAAGGGGTGTAATTTGATGTATGCCAAATAATCTTTCTAAATAGTCTTTATCATGCAGATGAAGGATATTGGAAACAAGAATGCTTTTAGTATTTCAAACAAAAAAATCCCAGTTTACAAAGTCATATGCTTTTTCTATGTCTAGACTCACCAACAAGACTTCTTCATTTCCTTTGTTTAAGAATTCTATTAACGTTAATATTCTTTTGATATTATCATGAGTGTGCCCTTTATGAATAAATGTGGTTTGGTCATTATGAACTAAATGTAAAAGTGGAACCTTTATTTTGTCCACAAATGTAGGCATAAAGATTTTTTAGTCATTATTTAATAAAGAAACTGGTCTATACAATTTACATAGCTGCTAATCGTTGTTCGATTTAAGAATAGAGGTAATCAAGGAGTATCTCCAAAAGGGAGGGATCAAATTTTTAGTTTGTACTTCAGCTAGTGTCTTATGAAGCAAAGATATAATTGAATCTGGAAAAAGCTTATAAATCTCTGCTATGATGCCATCTATGCTGGGAGCTTTGTGAGGTTTAAGGTTTTTGATTTTATTTTTGATTTAATTTAGAGTTGTTAGTTTCTCAAGAGTTGTACTTAGATTTTCTGTGATGGCATTCAAATTTAAAGTGATTAATTATTGGGCTGTAATGTTTTTGTTTACATCATTGGAGTTATAATGGTTGGTGAAATTATATCTAAAGGCGTCTAATATATCTCTGATATCAGAAACTGTCATATTAGTACCTTCATGTAATAATTTAAAAATATTATTTGCCTTGGAATGTAATCTTGCTCTTAATGACAAATTGTGCATGTGTTTGGGAGTAAGAGCATAAGAGTTAATTTATTTTTTTTGTGCTAAGTTTGTGTGCCAACATATCTAGATATTTCCTGTTTACTGTGTCTATTTCTTTTTTGTTATTTGAGTTTAATTGTGATGACTTAGATTTCAAAGTAGTTCCGATTCCCATTCCTTAAGTTTTTCCTTATACCAGACTATAGCTTTACCATAAATATATGCTTTTAGAGCATTCCAAACCATAATAATGTTTGTTTCAGAGTTATTATTTGTCTCTAAGAAGAAGTTTAATTCTGATAATAACCATGGTTTAAAGTATTTTAGTTTGGTGATATAGGCAGGATTTCTAGTAATAGTATTTAGTTTCGTGAAATCTGTTTGTATATCTAACATAAGACAATCATGGTCTGATAAAGGACAAGGAAGGATAGTGAAGGATGTAAGCTTTAATTTTAAATCACTGGAGATAAGGGCTTTATCTATTCTGGTTTGAGTTTTAAATCTATGATCAGTGTGTGTATAACAGAGTGATTTGTTATTTTTAGATTTATATGTATCAGACAGATTATGAGAATTTATTCATTTCTTAAGAATTTTAGCAGTGGATGTCAGTCTAAGTGGATAACTACTTGTTGTATCAGAATTATCTAATAAGCAGTTAAAATCACCTCCTAGAATCAGATTCCCTTTTGATATACTATCAATAAGATTGGGATATTATCAGTTGAAGCACCCAGTCTGGGGAACCAGTAAAGGTTAGAAAGTGTCGAAATTCTATAATTGAATTTTAGGATAGTGGTAGTTAGTAGTCCCTTGGGGTCTTCATGCTTATATATATATATATATATATTTGAGGGTAGATGATATTATTCTTCCATAGGATCATCACTCTTTTCCTTTTAGACTTAAAGCATGAGCTAGTATTGTATAAGTGTTTGGTTTCCAAACATCCTTTTCTGTATTTTTAAAATGTGTTTCTTGTAGGAATACTATTTGTGGTTTGTTTAAGTTAAGGTGTCTCAAAAGGTTTGACCTCTTCTTTGAATTATTGATGTCATTTACATTAAGTGAAGCTAAAGACAAAGACATGGTGTAATATGAGTAATTTCCCCAATTCTCAGTAATAACTGATTTTATTATCTCAAAACATTCAATGAAAAGTTGACACTTCCAAACTTTGATTTGTTTAAGTGATATATTTGCAATAATGATGACCATGAATATGATGTGAAGTATATTATAATCAGGCCTAAGTGCAGAAAGAAACAACAAAATAATCATATTAAAACATAGAGAAACAAATAATGTAATTCCCCAACAAATACATGCAATTAAAAAGTTTGAAAGATGAGATAAAATCAATCAAACTGCTTTTCTAAACCATCATGAACATTCCTATCAGCTCTAAAATGTACTAGTAATGAGACTTGTGCTGTAAACATACAATTGATTGAACAGTTTCCACTAAGCTATTAAAATGTTGTGAGGAAAAAGGAGAAACGCACATATATTAGTATCTTAAGTTACATATGTAATACTGGATTTTGAGGTTCTTATCTTTGACATGAATTACTATATAAGATCAGATGAGTTTAAAACAAGTACAAAATCTTTATCTAATAGCTAGAGTCAATAACAATTAATATTTTAATTACGTTATCTGAAAATAAACAGGTAAAAAGGAAGTTGGGTGCCCCTTTATAATACTCACACACACACACACACACACATATATATATATATATATATATATATATATATATATATATATTTTTTTTTTTCAAAAGACTGGTGCACATATATTAGAAAGCATTGTGAACAACAGTAATGAACATCGAAGGAGTCTATAGCCTGGCTCAGACATTAATATCTAGTTAGAGTATATGTCAGTCCAACTGAAAGTCTCTCATTTTGTATTTAAAAACATGTTAATTAACCAACAACTTGTGTAAAAATCTTTGGGACAGTGTAATATGTATGTAAAAATGCATAAATATTTGCTTGAGCATAGTTATTCATCAACACTCTAATCTTTTGTTCATCTATGTTGTTCTAATCAAGTAAAAGCTGGATGTAAGAGTAAAAGCTCCCAAAGATTCCTCTTAGGGTAACATTAAGGGGCTTCACGGTTACCTCAGTGAAATATATTAAAGTACATTTCTTAAGATGAATAGATAATGTTGGACTGCATTTATTTTTATAGGATTAAAAGTCTGAATTAATTCGTATCTATATTATTTGTAACAAGAAGTAGTGAATGGCCAATTCAATAAAGGGAAAGTGAGGTGACTACATTAAAATGGGTTTAATGCTGACTGTTCACCAACACTGCAAAACTAAAACTTCATGTAGGCTATTCTTATAATGTAATGCAGCATCACATAGCTACTAAGCATTGTTAAGTAAAGGTTAGTGATGATTATTACATTCCCTGTATTATTAAAACAAACTTTACATCACGCTCTATTTCATCTTCTGTTCAGATGCAGGTAATTTATTAGGTGTTATATTGTAACCATTCATCTTGCATCTATTTATTATTTCTTTTAATTCTGCAAGGTCTTCTTAACTTGCTCTTGTTTTCTAAACAATCTCAGTTGGTGTGTAACTACTTTAGATATTTTACATATAATAGAGAAATTTCAACAAACTTTGTAATAGAGAAGCAAGTTATATGTTCATTAAGAAAATGAACCTTATCATTAACTAGGTTGTATTGGTGTAACAATGCTTGCAATTTTTAAGTTTACCACCAGAGGTCAACTCGTGTATTTTAATCTATGTTAAAAATAGTTGTTTACATCTTTTACTCACCTCACAAAAGACAGATGATTCTTAGAAGTTTTTCTTGCTCAAGATGCTTACAGTTATAAAAGCGTCTGTATAACCAAAATCTGCCAAATGGACTGGACCTGAGGCCACTATCTTAATGCAGCTATCTACAGTATCATAATCACATTTAACTGTGTGCTTATTCACACTAAGAGCTGTCAGCAAAAGATTCTGAGAAATACTGTTTGACAGTGGCATGCAGAACCACCGCACACATGTTCTTGTCCCCATAGTAATGAAACGTGATTTTTTGGGGGGGGGCATATAACTGCCTTAATGTCTACAATTACCAGGGCTACAACACCTTTTTTGTATGTTACTGCCTTAATGTCTACAGTTAGCAAAGCTATAACACCTTTTAGTCAAAAATGTTATTAGATGACACCTATATAAACCCTCTAGTCATATGCAGCAATATGAAAAAGCTGTTAACCAGGTTCTGCTGTACAAATGCTCTGTACTTGTCTTCAGTCTAATAGAACTTCCTTGGCATTGAAGCTTGAGGGTACAGTTATAACAAAATGTTCTCAAAAGCTTGCACATTTTGCTTTCTTCAAGTATTACATAATCAGAAAGCACTACTAGAGACTTTAAATTGTGTGTATACTTATGTTTCTAAGTCTGGACTAATTCAGGCTTATACTTGTTTCTATCAGCTTTAATTTAAATTAGTAATCGTATTAACTGTTATTTTCCAATTTCTAAGCATCAGTTTGAAAACAGTAACTTTTTATATAAATTAAAGCATCTAACTTACTTAAATGCAACAGTCTGAGTGTCTTCAGCTTTACTTAGGTAGTTTGAAACTAAGAGTGCATCTCCAATACTGTTCCTTATGCTTCCTGTAGGCCACAGCATAGCAGAATGGACGAACAGCTTCCAGAAGCCTTGAGGATGACTTCTTCTTCTTTTTCTTTCGGCTGTTCCCATTAGGGGTTGCCAAAGTGGATCATCTGTTTTCATTTCTTTCTGTCTTCTTCATCTTGCTCTGTCACACCAACCACCTGCATGTCCTCTCTCACCACATCCATAAACCTTATCTTAGACCTTCCTCTTTTCCTCTTACCTGGCAGCTCCATCTGTAGCATCCTTTTCCCAATATACCCAGCATCCCTCCTCAGCACATGTCCAAACCAACACAATCTCGCATCTCTGGCTTTGTCCCCAAATTGTCCAACATGACCCTCTAATATACTGATTCCTAATGCTGTCCATCCTCATCACACCCAGTGCAAATCTTAGCATCTTTAACTCTGCCACATCCAGCTCTGACTCCTGCCTTTTTATCAGTGCCACTGTCTCCAACCCATATAACATAGCTGGTCTCACTACCCTCTTGTTGACCTTCCCCTCCACTCTTACTGGTACTCGTCTGTCACAAATCACTCCTGACACTCTTCTCCACCCACTCCATCCTGCCTGTACTCTCTTCTTCACCTCTCTTCCACACTCACCATTACTCTGAACTGTTGATCCCAAGTATTAAAATTCATCCACCTTTGCCAGCTCTACTCCCTGCATCCTCACCATTCCTCTATCTTCTCTCTCATTCACACCCATATAGTCTCTCTTAATCATGCTGACCTTCATTCCTGTCCTCTCTAGAGCAAATCTCCACCTCTCCAGGGTCTTCTCAACCTGCTCCCTACTCTCACTACATTTCGCAATGTCATCTGCAAACTTAGGGATGACAAGGCAGTTTAAAAACAGCTCGAGGGTCATCTCAAAGTACGAATTTAAACAACATTCTTTGAGTAAAAAATGGCTTAGTGAAGCAAAAAAAGGGAAAACTAAAGCTAACAATGGCGCCATGTTTACTAGTGGATGTTTGCCAGTTGTATAGTGTAACATGTACTCTAACATTAATAAGACTTTAAAGTGAGCATTTAAGGTTAAATAAATGAAAAATGCCCCACAGACTATCTAATGTAATTAAGTTATTGTGACACTTTATATTATGTAGTTGGTTAAAAAAGCTGCATTGGTATTTTTAATAAAGATTTATACAGGTATGCAGCATGGACTCCTCCCCTAACTCACCTAAAGAAGCAACTGCACATATTAGATTTGCTAACAGTGCCTTGTTTGAAAATCAACTTAGTTTTGTTTTTGTTTTCTTTTTGGCTATAAATTATCGCGGTATGCAATGAGATTAAACTTTTTTAAGCAATTCCTTAATATTATTGCTATTAGTTAACTATTTGCTCTGCATGTTAAATGATATTTAAACAGCATTAATTACCATGATGGTGCAGTAAGTATGAATTAAGAGACATTAATCACTAACAAAAAACAAAACAAAACAAAAAAAAGAACACAATTTAATTATTTATTTACCAGCTGATTCTTTGAGAGATGAATTTGTTGTGGCAGCTGTAGTCTCAGTTTTTTGTTTCTTCTTTCTGGCATCATTCCATGTACTTTTCTCAGATGTTCGTGATGGTAATTAGGTTACTGTTTCTTATAAAGGAGATAGCTTCATCCAGGTTATTAAAGATTTTTGTACCAGAAGAAAGGTGCATTTTGATTTTTGTTGGATGCAATATTTGGGCTCTGATGTTGTTTTCTTTCAGATGTTTAACCAGTGGGCAACATTTCTTCCACATTTCCAGAATTATCACAGAGTAGTCATTGTCAAATCTGATGGGGTATTGGTTACATTTTATTGGGGCTTTCCTCCAAGCTGTTTTTAACACTAGTTCCTTATCAAGGTAGGAGAGGAATTTTACAACAATAGATATCGGTGTTGGCGGGATGTGGGCACTGGCTTGCCAATTGCCCTATGAGCTCTTTCTATACCAAATGAGAGCCCTTCTTGCAAGTCTAAATATATTTCTTTTTTTTTATTTATTTAACATTTGTTTACCAGGATGGTCTGGCTAGAGAGCTAGTGTCCATTTTCAGTGGAGTCCTGTGGAGAAAAGCTCCAGAGTGTTACAGAGTATAAAGAAAGTAAGATAAAATTTTGGGAATCCAGTTATTCAACAATAAAATCATGTTCTCACCTTCTGTTTTCCCTGGTACTCAAAAATTTGAATATTGCATCTTCTCTCCCGATTTTCAAGGTCATCAATTTTATTCATTAGCCATGTGTTTTGTTTCAGAAGAAAGTCTGCTTGCAGGTCATCCTCCTTTAATCTTCTATCTATGTCGGTTATGGCTGTCTCCATGTCCATTATTTTATTTTGATGTTGTTGAGAAAGGTCTCTAAAAACTTCAGTTGGTTTAGAACTATTCTCACTTAAATTCTCCAGGTTTTGGTAGAAGTCATCTACCTTCGGTGATAGTGACTTGGCACTGTTCATTTTCCTTCAAGTTTAATCTCAAATAATTTGACAAGAATTGTTTGGAATAAAAACTTCAAAGTTTGTAAAGTTAAAGTTTAGACTATTAACAACTAGATTTTTTTAATTTTAAGTATATATATATATATATATATATATATATATATATATATATATATATATATATATATATATATATATATATATGAATCTAATTCCTGTCTTTTATATTAATTTTATACAGCTCAGAAAAAGTGCTATGCTTAGCTGGCCATCTAGGCTCTGCCCCTGTCAAGCACATAAAGGTATTGCATCGACAGCCACAATTATGCTATGAAAACAGGAAAAAAGATAAACTTGCTAAGCTCATCCTAGGGCGAGAGCTGATCTTAACTGTGCTTAGGAGTACTTAACCAAAGCTTGTCACAGACACCTAAATGATAAGATCAGGTCTCCCACTAGGGGCTAACAGAGGACAGTGCCAACTGGCAAAGTGCAGTGGCAACAACTAAATCAGATTTGAAAAGCTGTTATAACTTCACTTTGCTACAAAAATGTGGAAGAATGAAGCTTCTGACAGACTAAAGCTGTTACCACTTTGTTTCTTCCTGCAGTGTGTTTGACAGAGCTAAATGTTTTACTGTTTTTCAAAGACAGTGAAACACTTTATTCTCCTAAACTTTGTTTCTGTGTATCTGGTAGTTCATGGAGCAGATAAAACTATATGCACAACAATGAATTATGATCTGGTCACTGGTTATATGTTCTCAACAGCACCGCCAACTGTCAACTTTCTGGCATCTCTCTAGAGTTGAATTTCTTTCCATCTGTGTTTCAAATAATAAGCTAGTTATGACTGGATACCCAATTAAAATCCTCTAAATTTTGCTCATTGATGTTGGAATATAAACAAACTTGTGCCTTCTACTAGCAGCAAAACCATCTTGTATTTTCTCAGGAATTATTCTTTACTTTGTATACCGTAATTCATTCATCAGTTCTGGGTACAACAAACAGATACAGTCAAACAGATATAAAGGACTGTTGTGAGGATGGTGGATGGCAGATGCACTATATCACCAGTGAAATCATGTAGCCCTGTACAGCACAACCTTAAAGCAGTATATCATATGAAATCATGTAGCCCTGTACAGCACAACCTTAAAGCAGTATATCATATGAAATCATGTAGCCCTGTACAGCACAACCTTAAAGCAGTACATCATCTCAAATCATGTAGCCCTGTACAGAACATCCTTAAAACAATAGAGCATCTGAAATCATGTAGCCCTGTGCAGCACATCCTTACAGCAGTACATCGTTACTGTGTCAGTGCTGTTAAGTGTGTAAATTGAAGTTATATGATATTATTGGCTGCAGAAAAGAACAGTATCTGGATATAGCCCCACTAAACCCATTCACACATATGTTAGTATACTTCATTCAGCACTCAAAGTTCCTTATGGTATCCTGACATTTTGTGGGGGGGCTGGCTTCCTTAAGTAAGTGACTAACCAGTTAACAGTAATTATAAAAACTGCAGCTACCTCATACAGAGCCCTGTGCCATTCCCCAAAATGGTGCTGCTCGACTCAAACAAGGAGCAAAAATGCTCTTCTGCTCTGAAAAAATTAGCAAGCTGCTCACTAGAGATACAACAAGCAGTTTGCTACAGTTAAACCTCACAATCTCAGCACCCCAGTGCTTCAGCTATGATCACAAATGCAGTAACAGCATTCATTTATCCTAGCAACTTCATAAAGCAATATTGTTACAGTACTCCCACACTGTGGCACCTGCTGATTGTGTCCCCTAATGGCTTACATCAGTGGCAGCGGCAGCATTCTTTGTTCTGCCATAGTTATGTCTCTGATAGCATAAGAAAGGGCAAGGTGTTAAGGAACAAAATAATAATAAGATTGTTAATCTAAGATGTTCAGTGATAGAACTATTATTCACTGTTAATCAGTTATTATTCAGCTTTTCAAATCTGCATTCATAATTTCATAATTGAGATGATTACATATTATTGAGGTGCATGATGTGAAATGCCATGATGGGACACAGAAAAAATACACTCCCATTGTCTTTACATATATTTATGTGTGTGTGTGTGTGTGTGTGTGTGTGTGTGTGTGTGTGTGTGTGAGTGTGAATGTAAACATATATCTACGTATCTATCTCTATATATAACATACATATAGAGAGAGAGAGAGCGGTGTGTGTGTGTGTGTGTGTGTGTGTGTGTGTGTGTGTGTGTGTGTGTGTGTGTGTGTGTGTGAGTGTGTGTGTGTGTGTGTGTGTGTGTGTGTGTGTGTGTGTGTGTGTGTGTGTGTGTGTGTGAATGTAAACATATATCTATGCATCTATCTCTATATATAACATACATACAGAGAGAGAGCGATGTGTGTGTGTGTGTGTGTGTGTGTGTGTGTGTGTGTGTGTGTGTGTGTGTGTGTGTGTGTATGTGTGTTATAGAATATGTAGTGTATGTGTGTGTGTCTGTGTGTGTGTGTGTGTGTGTGTGTGTGTGTGTGTGTGAGTGTGTGTGTGTGTGTGTGTGTGTGTGTGTGTGTGTGTGTGTGTGTGTGTGTGTATATATATATATATATATATATATATATATATATATATATATATATATATATATTTTATTTATTTTTATTTTACATTTGTTGACCGGGCTAGTCTAACTGGATATATTTCCATTTTCAGTAGAGGCCCGGGGAGAAAAGCTCCAACGTAGCACAAATATAATATACAAATGTATAACAAATAAAGTAGGAGGAATTTAGAATACAAAGAAGGAGTTTAAAAAGTACAATACTAAGAAGGATGAGTATAAAGCATTATAACAGTCATCTAATTGTATGATAAAAGAGATACATTAAAGTTCATTGATAGTTTACATAAATACTGGAGGTTATATAAATCTTACTATTACCAGTTTTTAGCATACTGAGGGGTATGTAGAGTACGATTGTGTATCCAGAGGCAGTGTGAAGATAGAAATAGGAAAGGTTGGAGATTAGTCAGGGTTACTGCAGGGACGTTTACCAACATAAGGTTGAGGACACAGTGCTCGATCCTGTATATGTGTGAATTTTGTTAGCGAATCCTGGCTTGCCGAACAGTCGGAATGTCACAAAAACACCAAAATCACATTTCCGACCACTCTGTACAAAAACAAGTGCTAACATGGGTCAAAAAGGGGACAGGATTTTGCAATTTGAAACATCTGTATTCATAATTGTGGGATGTTGCCGCACTCCTTTCGGATATACATGCTCGACCATCCACCAGTCGACCTTATATAATACATTATATATCTTGGAAATATACTAGCTATTAATATTTCCAAATCTGAGTGACTTAGAATACTGAGTGAAACCTTAGATGATGTTGAAAAAGACTGCCATTGATTGTACTGTATAATATGTACCTTGACAGATAGTCAGTGCAATTTATATTGTTAATTGTAATTTATCTGTAAATATTTCACTAAATAGGTATTTGGAAGTTAATTTCTTCATGTTATGTGAAAGCTCAAGTCTGGTTGAACAAAAGTACTCTGATGCTGTATATTTTAGTTGTACAGTTTACGAGATATTAAAAGTTATTTGTGAAACTGCTGAGAAAAATATGGATCTGCATTTGTATACATTATAATATATTACAGTATTTGTATAAAGGCTATAAGTGCACTGAGTTCTATCATTGTAAGCAACACTTTTTACAGATCACATTGCCATTTCGACCTTTATAATAGTATTTACAGTTTACAATATATTTGCATTGTTTGGCTGATTTTTTGATACTGATTTTTCAGAAAAATATTTGGAATATAAGGACCTGTGTATTTTGTTAATTTTATTTATTTATTTATTTATTTATTTTTGATATTCCACTGCTCATAGAGCTGTTAATAAGTTAAGAAAGAATGTTTTTACATCGGAAATTAAATTCACCCCTCCCCCCACACAATGAGATGTAAGCAACATGTTTGGCTTTGCTCACTGCAGCAACATGCCTGCCTCATTACATCACATAGTTTATAGCAGCATGGTAGTTCTGTGATAGCATTAAGTTATTTAGCTTATTTAAAGAATTTTCATCAGGTCACTTTAGTTATTCACAAGAAGTACTGAACCTGATTTGGTGACATTTACAGTCCACACATAGGCATCTTATAATTTTCATATTACATATTGTCCTGTTCGATTCTCAGCTAAAGCGTCTTCTGTATGGAGACATGCGTGAATGGGTATACCTTCGTTGAAGTTTGTGCGTCAGAGCTGGCAACTCGTACGTAAAAATCTACTGCCAATCATTAGCGGACCGGAGTTCCGCTGTGGCGACCCCTAACCGGGAAAAGCTGAAAGATACAACAACAACAAATATTACATAAGATTTTTTTCATGTTGTTTTAAAGGGTTTGTCAGTATAAGCTGACCAAGGTGATGTTGTAATAGTGCATTAAGGAGAATTCTTGTTTTATTAAAGCACCAAAACATTTTTTCAAACAATGACTAAGGGCACTCATAAAATTGTCAAAGGCCAGCTTCGAGAGAAAAATTGCACAGGACACTAAGGATAATCACATGGCTTTCTTTAGTTATGTTAGGAACCTGGGTGGGAATTCCCAGATATGCTCAGAATTAGTCCAAAATGACAAAAAATACACTGATCCCACAGACATTGCCAACATCCTAGCTGACAGGTTCAGCAAACTTCTCCCCTCCCACCAAAGGGCAAATATCTATCCCAGCAGAGTGCTGCCCCCCTGACATCTCAGATGCTCAGGTAGGAGCCGCCCTCTCCAAAGCAAAAAACACAGCATCAATGGGACCAGACGGTGTCCCAGGCTGCGTCCTACATGAACTCCAAGAAGAGCTAAACCCAAACATAAAACTACTGTTCAATCTCAGCCTTACTACAGGATATGTACCCAAAGAGTGGCGTGCAGCAACAGTGGTCCCTCTCCACAAAGGTGGTGCCTCAACGGACCCTGGAAACTATCGCCCCATAAGCCTGACTAGCTTGGTCTGCAAAGCTATGGAAAGGATCATCATGGACCTCATAAATAAAGATATTGGGGACCTACAGACACTGGATCCTACCCAGTTTGGCTTTGTTAAGGGCAGATCCTGCCTCTTAAACCTGGTTGACTTCTTTGAAACAGTCACCAAGGCCATTGACGAAGGGAAGGTGGTCCACACAGCCTATCTGGACCTCGCAAAAGCCTTCGATACAATACCCCACTCGGGCATTATGGATAAGCTCACCAGCTTAAATATAAACCCTATGTCACTAGATGGGTTGCAAACTGGCTCAAGGACAGAACCCACATGGTTAGAATTGCTGGAGCCATGTCAGACTCCAAACCAGTTACAAGTGGCATCCCACAAGGCTCAGTCCTGGGACCTCTCTTGTTTGGTATATATTTCTTGGAGGTACAGGCCAACACGGAAGGACTGTGGCTGACCAAGTTTGCAGATGTCTGCAAACTGGCATAATCGACTCTCCAGCCGACACAAGCATCCTCCAAAAGGGCCTCGTAGAAACAGACAACTGGTGCCAGAGCCATGGCCTCAAGCTAAATGCCAAAAGTGTATAGTCATCCCTTTGGCAAAAACAAAGTGCCCACAAATTACCACATAGGTGGTAATCCATTAAGTACAGAAGAAGTAATTAGGGACCTGGGGACCCAAGTTGATAGCAATCTCTCATTTGACAACCACGTGGCCAAAGTGGTTAGAAAACATTTTATATAGCCCACCTAATCATGAAGGGATTCACATCTAGATTAGGGAGGTCATCGTGCCTCTTTACTCATCCCTCATCAGGCCCATAATTGAGTACAATGCCCCTTTTGGGATGTACCTTACCAAACACCTGCAGCAACTGGAAAGACCCCAAAAGCACCTCACCAAGAGGATCAAAGGGCTCAAACAGATGCCATATGCTGCCCGGTTAAAGAAACTCCAGCTCTACTCAGTGGCATACCGCCTGCTCAGAGGTGACCTGTGCCTGACGTATAAGGCCACGTCCAACCCGGAATTAAGGGACATGCTGCACCTCAAAAAATCCAAATCCCATCGAGCTACACTCTCGAGACTTGAACCTCAGCACTGAAATAAATAGGACATGCTGGAGGGACAGATTCATAACCCAGAGGCTCCCTTCACTCTGGAATAAAATCTCAGTCCAGGTTAGGCAGAGTCCCTCATTGACTCTTTTCAAGAGGAATCTTGATGAGTGGATGGGAGATCGTAGGTTTACCCCGGGTATCACTTCTGTGTCACTGTTAGACAGAGGCACAGTATACTAACCTCGAAAAAGGGCATAGCAAAATTAATTTAAAATGGGTGGTGAAAGCCAAACATACTCTGGCTAGGCTTATAAATGCCCTAGGGCAGATAGCCTAGTATGAACCTATGAACCTATGAACCTATGAACCTATGAGGATTGGGAGGGTTGTCCTTGTCATTTATGTGTAGGAGGATCTATATTTGCAAGTTTATGTCAAATTCCAACAATTTGTCTCCACACTTTTCGAGCTGTCCTGTGTCATGTAATTACAATGCATCCCAACTGAGCAGAGTAAAATAACTTTTCTTTGACACTCTGCATTAGTTTTTCTAACAACGAACATCTTAATGAGTATGTATTACCTTAAAAGAAGGTTCTGACAATAAAATGAATACTGTTCTTATTTATTTATTCTTTGTTTATGCACTTGGGTTTGTTAATTATGGTTGTGGAATGATCTGTAGGGACCCATTTTAGCCTCAATCTGATGGTTACAGTTGCAACAAAGAATGCAGAACTTGCAAAGTGCAGTCAGTAAGGTACAAACCATAATACACATTTATGAAATGTAATCAGTGATAATAAACTGCAGTTAAAAGACAGACAGTAGTAGTTACACAACGCACTGAAGACAATACAACAAATTCAATTGAGTTTTAAAATAAAAACACCAAAGTAAAACAATTGAATTGAACTGTGTCTCCAAATGTACACTACACACATAATTACAGTGTAAAGAGTCTGCTGTAGGGATTAATTGCAGTTTGGATAAATATATACAGGGCCATTGTAAAAGGAAAGAAAGTTATTGGTGAGGGGGTAAATGTGTGAGACAGAGTAAGAAGGAGTTTAGTAGCAGGCTTGATGAACAGTAAATTATGTAAACGGGAAGAAAGGAAGTCTAAATATGTTATCAGTAAATATGTTTGATTTCTGTTATTAGTGGATGGTTTAAGCAGGTACAGGAGGCCTTCTTACTGAGAAAAACTAATATGTTTTCTCTGAAATAAAAGTTGGTTGAAAGCGCCATAAGTCTGGAAGTAAGGATACAGAACATATGGTCTGTAGAGGTGAGTGTGGTATTTGGTCTGGTAAGTGCTAGGGAGTGCTGGTTTGTAAATGAAGTTGGTGTTTCTTTGACAGCTAGTCTGAGACAGAATCTAAAAGAGTCACTGTAAATAATTTATGACTAAGGAAGCAGAGTAGAAGATCTACTCATTCTTTTATAGGGAATGTGTGAACTTGCTGCAGTGTGACAGGGGGGTGCTCATTTTTTTGACAGAGATATACTAATCCACATATTTTATTTGATATGCTTGTAAAAGTATTTGAAAATTTTGGTTGAGGCATATTTGAGTAAAGGAAGGGCGGGGCATATTCTATCTGGGGTTCTTTCTATAGCATCAGAAGGGGGTGGGGTTATGTTTAAGTTTTAAATGTGTAACATGTAATGTCATATTTCACCTGGGGTTGATACTGATGCCAAAGTGTTTGAAAGATTTTATTCTTCAGTGGAAAGGAATTGCAAGATCCTATGCCATCCAAAGAGGGTGCAGTTATGTTTGTCTTTTAAATGTGCAATGCGTAATGCCATATTTAAGCTGGGGGTCAAGAGTGACTCCATGGAACTTGAAGGAGAAAACAATCACTACTGGCAGGTAAGTACTAAACCAATTTAAAGCTGATAGTTGAAAACATAAATAGACAAGTCATATCACTAGTATATGGTTGACAAAGTCAAAACAATTTGTATAAGTCAAAAAGTGGGTACCACTTTAGTGAGCTTTATTGGTGTTGATGAGAATAGTGTCTATTAGGGAATGTAATTTTGGGTTCTTTTATGCTTAATGAAGACATGCTGATGTCTGGATAAGATGTGCTGGTACAAACAGGTCAAATGTTGGTTACCTACAGCTTTTTCAAAATATTTTCCTAGGTGGAGTAGTAGAGATATGGATAGAAGTCAGAGGCAGTGAACAGTCTGGTGCATTTAGGGAAAGGGACGTTTGTAGCTGTCTTCCAAATGTCAGGGGCTGTTTTCTATATGACAGAGGCAGAATATGTGGCAGATGTGTTGGAATAATGTTTCTCTATATTGTTTAAGGAATCAAGAAATAATCCACAACCTAGTGTGCATAGGTAAAGATTACATTAACTTGTTTATATCTTTTAGGGAAATGTTCTTCGATAAAACTGAGATATGTATGGCTCAAGGGGAGGGGATATTAGGGAGTAGTTAGTGGTACTAAACAGAAAGGTATTGGTAAATTCAGTTACAAAATCAGAAGGAGGTATAGAATTAATGTGTTAGTGTCTCTAATGTCTCCAGAAAAGTCTTAGATTAGAGAACATAGCTGTTTTGCTTTTGCATAGGTAGATGACTATATATCAGTTTATTGCTGGTCTGGCCTAGTTACAAAAGGTTATATGGATGTAAATGTTAAGAAAATACACTGTGAATGTTTTCACATTTCCAGGAATTGTCTCTTCATTTCAGAAGTTGATGTAGTTCAGTTGTTAACAATCAGAGATGTGACAATTTGTGAAATCTAGGTTTTTTGGCATGACTGGTTGCTTCATTAACAGTAGCTAAGTTGTATGGTATGGGCCAGTTTATACTGCTTATATCAATTTCATTATTTAGTATGTTTGAGTATTGCTATATAGGGAGTAGAAGATGCATAGAGTTTTTGGCTTTTGAGGATGAGTGAGGATAGAAGGGTATGGCACAACAGTAGCTCAAGGTAGGAAGATATACTAAGAAGAAGGTTACATATGAAGGTTTTTCATGAAATTTACCGAACTTTCCTGTCTTCTCATACACACACACACACACACACACACACACACACACACACACACACACACACACACACACGCACACACACGCACACACACGTACACACACGCACACACACGCACACACACAGACACATACACATACACATACATTCGTATAGACAGACAGGTATGTACATGCGCAAACATTTACTTACACACATGCACACACATACATACATGTACATGTGTACATGTGTTTATGTGTGTGCATATGTGTGTGTGTGTGTGTGTGTGTGTGTGTGTGTGTGTGTATGCATGCAAACATATACAAGTACACACACACACACACACACACACACACACACACACACACACACACACACACACACACACACACACACATATATATATATATATATATATATATAGATACACACACACACACACACACACACACACACACACACACACACACACACACACACACACACACACACACACACACACACACACACACACATACATACACACTCATAAACACGTGTGTGTGTGTGTGTGTGTGTGTGTGTGTGTGTGTGTGCACATATATAGGCCATTCACATGTACATTGAGGGTCCAAATGGAGAGATGAAAAGTTAGCAAGCAAAGTAGAGTAGTAGTGCTGAAACTGAATTCATCCTCAAGTCTTGGTGAGTACCTTCATGAGGTGGACCATGTTTTCTACAAAATCTCACCAGGGCAACAGTGATATATAGACTGTATTTATGTAGCATATATCATGAACAGAAGTAGGTCAAAAATTAAAAAAAGATAGCTGGGTGCACAAGACCCAAGATATAAAAGAGCCCAGTCTTGGTATGTTCACTGGTGCCAGGACTGGAAAAAATGACAGCACAGAACCTCAAAATATGGAAACATTCCTTCAATGGGGCCAGGCCAGGCCCAGGGGGAGGATGCCCCCCTCCCCCCATTGTTGTAGAAGAAATTAGTAATCCACAAAAAAATCACAAAAACTGATAGGCCAAAGAAGAGCCATAAGAACGATAGAGTGGACTACTGAGGATAAGAAAGAAATTATGTATTGTTACTATTACGCAGAAAGCCCAGAATTTCCAGACACAAGATATACAAAAAGATTAAGAGATAAGTTAGAGGAAAGAAAAATACTTCCGCATGAAAAACTGTCAGAAGCTTCAAATAAAAATTTGTGGTCATTAATACAATAGATTTTTTGAAAAACAGTATATAGCCTAAGAAACTTTGATCTGTTTGGAAAAAAGAAGCATCTGAGAAAGTGCGAAAATATAAACAACAAAACCTAGATCTTTTTGAAAAGTATAAAAAAGAAATATGGACATGGAAATCAAATTTGATATGGTGCAATATTTATAAAAAGGAAAGGCCAGATTAATCAACATTAAAAAAGGCAGACCAAAGATATTCGAAGAGAAATACAGGCAAAGGCATCCAGACATGGAATATTTCACAATAAAAAAAATAATATCACAAAGAGGAAATGTAGAAAAGTAGATTAATAAAGTAGAAGTTAAAAAAATAGAAGTTGAAATTATGGAGTGCCTGAGAAGTGCAGGATTTGAATTAAAGAAATAGAAACTGAGGTTATGGAGTACCTCCAAAATGAAGGATTCAGTGTAGAAAATCTAATTCGGAAAGCACCACAAAAGGATAGGGCAATGGAACTCCAAATTAAGAAGAAGAATGGGAAGCAATTGGTCAGGTGCCATATGAAGATATTATGGAGCCTTCCACAGGAAATGAGTATAAACATTCACTTGAAGCTGGATGGCAAGGGGAGGAACAGGAAACTGTGGAAACTCTGACAGTTAATGTTGTGGAGTGATAGGCTAATAAGTTCTGATATGACAGAGCAATGGATGGCACAGGATAAAATTGAAAATGTGCCACAGCAAGATGCAATAGAACTTTCTATTGAATGCCCGAGGAAATGGAAAACAAAAAAATGTGCCCGCAGTTTAGAAAAAAATAAGTTAAGAGAAGAGTTGTGTGACTTAATTGAGATAGACAATAAGATCAATGAAAGAAATAGACTGCAGAAGGTCAATAAAACCCAAAAAGTCAGAAGTTTGATAAAACAAATGAACACAGTAATTAGGACTGTCCATAGAGATCCATGCAATATAACAGAAGTAAACAAGATATATTACTGTGCAGCTAAATTAATAACTGATAAAGGTCCATCCCAAGAACACAGGGGAGTGAGGGCGAGAAACGGGAGAAATCGAATACCATCATGGAAGTATCAAATAGAGAAAACTATAAACCAACTAAGACAAGAAGTGTCACTGTTAGAAGAGTATAGAAGAGGGAGCAGATCAATAAAAATACTTAGACTTGATAAAAGCAATGCGCAGTATTAGAACAGATCAGGATCAATTATGCATTATCAGAAATAAACTAAAAATCTCAGCGCAGATGGAAAAACTTAGAAGATATGTAGATAAATATAAAGGAAAAGTACAAAATAAGCAGATTATTGATTCCCCAAAAAAGTTTTAAAGAAAACTGGGAAACAAGGTAAAAAGGAATTGAAAGATCACCAAAAAAAAAAGATACATTTTGGAGATGTATCTATGAAGATCCTGTGGAACGCAACATAGATGGATAGAAGAAATAAAAGAAAGAATAAGAAGTTTAAAGGTACAGGATATGAACTGGGATGAACTAACAGCCAGAGAGATTGAAACAAAGTTAAGAAAAGCCTCAAACTGGAAAACCCCAGGCCCAGATGCAGTACCTAACTTCTGGTTAAAAGTATTAACATCTTTGCATGAAGATTTAGACATGAGTAAGAACTATTTATATGTGCACATCGAACAGACATCAACCTGGCTAACAACAGAAAAAAACATGCACCTACTTAGGAGTGAACCTGCACGCTAACCTAAAAATTATAGACCAATAACTTGCTTTCCGACGCCATATAAACTACAGTGGAACTGATGCTGACAGAGTCTGTAGTCATTTAGAAGAAAACTCAATTATGGAAATAGAACAAAAGGGTAATAAAAGAAAGTCATATGGAACAAAGGATCATTAGCTGTTAAATAAAGTCATAGGAGTGAACTGTAAATAGGGGAAGACTTTAAGTATGGCATGGATTGAATACAAAAAAGCATTTGATAGTATTCCACATTCATGGATAAAAGAGTGCTTAAAATGTATAAGATGCAGCCTACACTGATTGACTACATTACAGTGACCATGAAACAGTGGCAGACTACTTTGCAATTAAGCCATGAAAAATTACTAATTATTATTTCAGGGATAAAAATTCAAAGGGGGATACTCCAGGGTGACTCTCTGTCACCACTGCTGTTCTGTCTTGCCCTTAACCCATTAAGCTGTCTACTTAACAGCTTAGGCCATGGCTATAATTTGGCTCCTTGTAAACAACAAAGTGTAAAGACTTCTCGTCTTCTCTTTTTCAATGATTCAAAACTGTATAGCTCATCAGATGAGGAACTGAAAGTACAACTGCAAGTTTTCAAAACTTTCAAATGATAATAAGAATGTTATTTGGTCTTGATAAATGTGCAAAAGCAACCTTTAAAGCAGAAAAACTGCAGCACCAAGAAAACATCAGTTTGTGACAAGAATGTGATTTAAAAGAACTTGAGCAAGAGGTAGTGTATAAATATTTGGGAATTGATGAAGGATCAACAATAAAACATGAACAAATGTGAATAAAACTTAGTAAGGAGTACTTTAGAAGACTTAAATTAATCCTGAAAACAGCGTTGACATCTAGGAACAAAATCCAAGCTATAAACCAATTTACTCTTCCTGTCCTAACTTACAATTTTGAAGAGATTGACTGGCCCCAAAACAAGTTGGATAGATTAGACAGGAAAACAAAAAGGATGATTCATGCTCACCAAATGATTTAAAAAAAATCAGTGCATACCAAGATTATATATTCCCCGTCCTGAAGGAAGGATGGGCCTCCTTGAAACTGATTACATGCACAGATCTGCAATCGTTGGACTCTGCACTTATCTGTTGACTTCACAAGACCCAAATGTAATGGAAGTTTTGAAACATGAGGAGAATAAATCTAAGATGACTTCCTTACTTAGGCTAGTAGAAGCATATCGGTGTCAAGTAGGAATGGAAATCAAACCACAAGTGGATAAAAAAACAGGTAGCAAATGAATGTGCCAAAAAACAAAAGAAAGAATATAAGGTGAAGGACTAGATGAGAAGGCAAGAAATGTGGAAAATGCATAAATATAGTTGCAAGTATAGAAAACTTCTGGAAGAACCTAATGTTGATCAGGAACAAATGCAGGAATGGTTAAGGAGAGGCAAATTCAAACTAAGAGATGAAAAGTTAATATTGGCGTCTCAAGATAATGGGCTACATACACATTGGTTTACAAAGTCCACTGAACATGTGGGAGAAACAGACTAATGTAGGTCTTGTAAAACAGAATTGGAAACAGTTGCACACCTCATTGCTGGTTGCGATATACTAATGGCAGAAGGACTGTATACTGAAAGGCATAATAATGTGGCAAGACTGTTGCATGGGAGATTGTGCAAACATTATGGTATTGAAGTAGCTGAAAAACACTGGAAACAAGCCACAAAGCATCATAGAAAATGATGAAGTCTACATCACATGGGCTCATCCATTACCGACAGTTCAAAAGATAGATGCTAGAAAACCAGATATAGTGGTTCAAGAAAAGAAGACAAAAGTAGCATTGACCATTGAAATCACCACACCCAATGATTACAGTGTCCTGTGTACAGGGAGATGCAAAGTCATAAAATATCAGGATTTGCAAGCAGAAATGAGAGCAATGTGGAAGAAAGATACCCAGATAGTTCCAATAGTAGTAGGAGCAACAGGTCTTATAAAAAGAAAGAGTCTACAATCATATTTAGATATGGTATCAATACATCTAACTCCATACGAACTGCAGAAGGAGTCCTTACTGAGTGCATTGTGGGTGCTGCAAAGAGCACTTTTGGGTGACATCAAAGAGTGAAACAATACTAATTTCATGAACTTTAATCATACGTTGACTTAGGAATGGGTTCCATTCCCATCATGGTAATAGAAATCCAAAAGATTTGGAGAAATTTAAAAGTGAGACGCCATTCATAAGTTTTATCTCCAGGACATTAATCCAGCCCTGGTTAATCCAAATGGGTTGTTAAAGGGCAGTGCTCACTGTGTGCCAGTTTAATTGCAGCAAACTGCTTGTCCTCAGGAAATAAAATGTTCTTTCTTTTCAACTCTGAAAAGATTTTTTTTTTTTGCTTTTCAACTTTGATTTGAAGGGGATAGCATTTTGGGGATCTGCACAGGGCACCTGACAATGTAAATTTAGTACAGCTTGATGATGGTAAATAAGCTTGTTTCCACTCCGTCTTGCTGAAGTATAAATTAATTTGTACCCTGTAACAACTTGCACCAGTGACCAGTGTTTATTCTCTGCTCTGTTCTCCAAAACTATTACTTGCTCAGTCTAATGGCATTCAGTGTTTTGGGCATAGTAAACACAAACAGTTAAATGATGAGGAGGTAATAAGTGGACAGGGAAGTGCAGGATGCCATGAGGAATGCACCATCACTGATGCCATGCAGCTTCATATAGCACATGTTTAAAACTGCTCATAATACATGAGGAATGCACCATCACTGATGCCACGCAGCTTCATATAGCACATGTTTAACACTGCTCATAATACTGCCCTGATGCTGCACTGAAGTGGTTCAGCATTACAGACACTGGGATCAGAGATGTTAAGTTTGTGTAACTTGAAATTTTGGTTGGGGTAGAAAACAATGGTCAGTTTATCAGTCTATGTAACAAGTAAGTTTTTTACATAAGAAATGATATGCAATCCTCGTCTCGCACAGGAAGGGACAAGTAACATGTCTTCAGCCCTTCCCACTGCAATGTTATGACCGGTGGCACTACAGGCTTTGCAAAGCCCTGGTAGTAGTGTCACCTCATCATGTTCTTTAGCTTATCCGAGGTATCCTAAGTAGGGTAGGTGCTTCAGCCATTCTGAATAGGGTACTGAAACTGATCACATAGCTTTTTCAGACACATATTAGGCATCTTAAAACTTAAATATTTCAGGCTCAGAGTACTTTCAGACTATTAAAAGGTAAGCTTTTTATAACTATTTTAATAGGGCTCCTAGTATAAGTTGAATAACTTAGAATATAAAAGGTAAGCTTTTTGTAATTGTTTTAATAGAGCACTCAGTATAAGTTGAATAACTAAACAGAAAATAATTATTATGCAGATTCTGGGAGACCTTGCTGTTGATTCTTAGCTAATAGTAACAGCATGTTGCTGGCAGGATAAATGGACCCCAAGAAGGAAAGTGGGTATAACTTAAAAAAAATTAATGAAAATTAATGGTCCTCAAAGAGATTGTCATACTTAAAGCAGGCAAAAAAAAAAAGGGGGGGGGGAACTACATGAAATTGTTGAAATTTAAATTAGGCAAAAATAAGATATATAATTCTAAATGATCTTGGAAAAAATAGAAGGCTTGCTTACTATCATTTTAAAAAAGGCAGTGTATATGATGAATATGGGTCTAACAGTAGTTCTGGTTGTCTGTCCTTCAAGAGTTGAAAGTGTGGCAAAGAGAGCAAAGTATTATTGTGTTCACCTTCAGTAAGTTAAGTAACTTCCTATCTAGAAATCAGTTTATTCAACAAGCAGTGAGATGGAAACACTGCATAAGGTATAATTCATATCTGACATTAGAATCTACATTTCGTGTTTTATTGGAGTGGCCACAGTAGTGCATGAGAACTGTAATTATTTCTGACTTACAGACTTTGTGGGAACCTGCATACCAGGTGAATGTGAAACAACATGAAGACCATGCTAGACAAACACATCAGATGTCATTGGTGATTGGAATACTAGGTGAATGCAATACAACCATACAAACACAGCAGATGTCATTGCTGTTTGCTTGGAAACAGCTACATTTGTAACCCTTACCCCCCACCCCAGAATTGAGGACATTACAGATGGCGAATGGATTGCCTAAGCATTAGTCTTAGCAAAACTAAGGAAATAAGGAAATAAGTTCTAAACAATAGCTGTAATAATGAGGTATACTGGAATGAAAGGGCGTCAGTGACATGCTCTATTTTTTCATTGGGGAAGGCCTTTAATATCTTATTGTATGCAGTATCAGAGCATGGAGTGAAAGAAAGACATGCGCTCAGATTGTAAAGGTCTGTAATAAGGTAGACAGTTTAACAGGGCTTAAGACAAAGAGTACTGATCTAACTCTTCGGTGTAGAGGGATGGAGCCCTTAGTCCTACCCAGATGGACTTGAGACAAACTAGCAACACTGGAGAAATCAGGAAAGTAGAGCTGGGAAAGAGTGACTTTGTCACTTCACCCACTTGGAGAGTACTGAGGGATTTCAGTCCATTGTTGACACATATCCCCGGTGTTGGGGATGTGCTGTAACGAATGGACAGATTGGCAGTAAAACTATGGCACTCCCCTCAATTTCTGAAACCATCTAGCCCACTAATATCAGTCATTCTACCAAAAAACTAGCATCAGTATTTTGTGAGTCTGGACTCTCAACTACATGTGCTTCCTGTAATACTGTATATCAACATGACTGTGAAGTCCCAGTGTACAGTATCTCTCAATCCTAGAACTAGTAGGCAACACCATAACAAGGCTTGTATCATAACCCCTACATATATGTCTTGGGATGATACAAATCACCTCAGACCACACATTATTTTAACTTAGAAATTGCATTTTTGAATATATTGCAACCCATAGCTGTCATCAGCTGTATTTACTGTGATACTTTCTGCATTACCATACAGTACATTGTATGTTTATATATTGCTTTATTTAGTTTGAGAGTCAATATTTTTCTTCAAACTGTATATTTGCATTGTATATGAATCTCATATCTGTATCTTGTATGTGGAGCTTTTCTCCCCAGGACTCTGCTGAAAAAGGACCTGTGTCTAGTTGGACTTTCCCGGTTAACAAATGCAAAATAATAAATAATAATAAATAGACAGAAGGAGCAAGATGATGGGTGCCATGATATGCATTACATCACTAGCTCTGCCCTGTTAGGGCATACCAAACCCCCCCCCCCCCTTGCATGCATGGCTAATGATTGTGACTCTGCAGTTGCCTCACTCCACTTCCCCTGCCCAGTCCACCATTGGAATAGTCACAGTCTTGGGAAGCAGTGCCAGGAATACAGAAAGAAAAATGTTGCAGCCAGGCAGCTGATTGTTACCCAGGGGCATACAAATGGAGAAAAATAGAGAAAGGATACTAAAACGTGCTACAACCATGAATCAAAAACTCAGAAGAAAGAGCTCACAGTGAAAGGCAAAGTCATGACACATTTGAAATGATGTAATTATTAAGTTCTTAGTCCTGAGATGGCATACAGTACACGGCTAACAGTTTCCACAAATAACCTTGAAACATACAGAAAAAGAAATACAATTCAAGACCATGTAAAGGGGTTTCACTGTTGTCATATCAAGTGACCTCAAAGGCCCAATGATCTGGGTATTGAAGAAATATAAAATGTGCTTTTTGATTGATAGTCATATGCTTCTGTAAAGTCTTTTATTAATATGTTTCCCAGAAACCAGTGGTGGCTGGTGACTTCAAATCAAAGGGGGGCTGCAGGAGACAGCTGAATGGGTGGGGTCAATGGGAAGGGGTGCAGCCAACTAGAAAGGGGAGGAGTTATGCTCAAAACCACAAAAAATAACTTTAATTAAATATGCTGCCCTGGGTGCCAAGCCATCATTATGAGAGTCCAATAAAGACAAAATGAAGTGTAGACAAATAAAACTATTTCAATGCGTTGGCTGCATGACAGCTTACTTAATATCTAGATGGAAACAAAAAGGTTGTGAGGCATGAAAAAATAAATTACTTTTTAAATACATTACTGGAATGCCAGTCAAATTAAGTATAAGAAAAACAAGCAGCACTCAACTTAAACCACTTCTCTTTGCACTGCAGTTCTAATTATAATTTATATTCAGCTTTATTAAAGTACCAAGTAACACATGATGCCCCCACTTGTAAAAATGCTTCTTGTCCAAAAAGACCTGCTGCCCGACAACTATCTATTTGTTTCATGGGGAAAACATGATCAAAGTAAAAAATGAAAAGCAAACAAGAAACAAACTCAAGGTACATTGCTTAAAGGATTACTGTACAAGTTAAGGACCACACATGATTGGCATTCTGTTTAGTTTACGGGTAAAGCCTGCAGAGATGACTGGAAGTCTCCAACAAGTGTAACGAGCTTCTTAATATAATGTAATCCTGTCCTTTATTACAAATACTGTCATATGCATTTCAATACCCAAGGCCTATACATCATCTAGTTAAGTATTCTCTGCATGGCAACAACAGAAAGGCTTTCAATGTTGGCAATTCTTTAACAGTATGCTTATTAAAGCTTACCTGCATCTTACGATCTCAGACAAGCTTACCTGATGGTTATTAAAGCACTGCTATTTAAACAAAAAGCACCAGGCAGTTTGAGTAATAAGCATAAATCAACAGTACAAAAATATGACCATCCAGACCATTCTGCAAAATCAAGGACAGATGAAAAGCCACTTTAGTACTTGTGTCTACCTTGGATGGGGGGATACTCTGCACATTTACACTGCATAACTACTCCTTGCCTTGCTTGGACACCTCCAGAGTCACTACATGGGCATGTGGGGTGCAACAAGTATGTCACAATTTGAAATGTCTCTGGCTGACTGTGATGACCCTGACACATTTGTCATACCTCTCAACCTCAGAGCAATAAATCTGGACAAAGCCATACATAGAAGTGGGACAAAGGCCCAAAAATATTTTAAAATATTGCTCTTATAAACTTAGAAAGATAATAGAATAGGTCTTGCATTAGTATGAATTTTCCGAATGGTATGAAATCTGAAACTCAAATGTCTGCCATTATTTTCTAACTACAGTCTTTAATGATTTGTCACTAATTTGCCAAAAAAACCCACAATTTTATGAAAAATGGACCAAAAATGTGATGCAAAAATATAAAATAGCCACACGATACAGCTGGGAACCAGTCAAAGAAGGGACACTTTAATATTAGTACTGCTAACTTGAGCAGCTGACAAAATAAAAAAATCTGCATGCATTTCTGAAATAAAAGTAATCTATAACTCTGATTATTACAGTTATTTCTTAATTGTAAACCCTCCATGTTTTCTTCTAAAATTGCTATTTTGCAGAGGGATTATTAGAGGGAAGAACAACATTTTGAGCCAAAATCAGGGACAGTTGAGAGGTTTGGCTATCCCTAATTCTATAAAGCAATTTATTTGCATGTACCTCTCAACCTGTTAATACAATAAATCTGGACAAGGCCAAATATTTTGGGGGAACATATAAACAGTACTAAAAATTGCTCTTGTATGAGACAGTTGATAGAATACCATGTCTTACTTTAGCATGCATTTTTCTGAAGGTTATGAAGTCTGAAACTCAGTGTGCCATTATTTAGTGACTTAATTACTAAATGATATAGGAGGAACAAACCAAAAATAAGAAGCAAAAATCTATTCATTCTTTGAAAATGTGGACAGTTGGGAGGTATAGTTCAGCTGGGGCTGTGAGTTTGCTGCCCTTCCCCATCACAACATGGTCAAATGGAGCCTCCCCCTGCAGCCATTCCAATGATCCATTACTTGGCTATTTACCATAAACACTAATGTGCATACTGCTTTACTTATATGATGATTTGGACTTCATTTGAAAGTTTTATTTTGCATTTTACAGCACAGACACTAAGACATCTGCTAAACAAAGCAATGCAGTCTCACAGTGAAAACAGACTTAGCATTAAAACTTCTCTGCCCTTGAAACTAACATTCATTGAAACAGCATTGAAACCCACATTCAAAGAAAATACATTTTGCCAGTGGCAGATAAAGATTAATTCTGGGCTGTTTTCAAATCATAGACCCCTTGCATATGAAACATACATGTGCTCTTTGAAACACCTTCCTGATTGTACTAAATTATATTCCTTGTACAATACAGTACAGTTGTTATAGGGCGTTTTAAATTTATTAAACAATGAAACAAAAAGCATGCACCAATAATGACAAAACTGCCCAGTTCAGAACATTTCCATCATAAAAGTCTACTCAAACTTCTACAGCCCACCATAATCAGTATATGCACAATCTCTGAAGTAAAAGTCATCTAAATAATTCTACATTAAAGAAATCTGTAACTAATGAAAAGTTTGCTGTTGGCAAACACCTTTATATTTCATGGTTTCATCGAAAAATAAAGTGTCTGTTGCCCCTGAGGAATAAATTGCCTATATTACATTAAAAAAATGATAAGCTAGTAATATTGAAATTGGATGGCAAACTGATAACAGGCTCATAGGTAGTATCTTCGCCAAAGAAGACATTCTTCATATGGCAGCATCCACCGCTTGTGGGAGTAGAACCCACAGCCTTCTGCATCAAAAGCAAGTAATCAACCTGTTGTGCTATTAACATTTGCAAGCAGACTTTGCATAAGCAGCACTAAACTTCTCTGTTATACTTATGTACATATGGTACTATTGCTTGTGGCCATTGTAATATATTATATTTCTTGTGACTCCATTGGGGTATTTTATTATATATTTAGTCAGTAAATTTTATATTATATAGAGGAAAAAAAAAAAAAAAAAAAAATTAGAAATGCAAGAACATACGAGACATTAAAAAGGGAATATTAGATAGTCCAATTGCTTCTCATTTTATGGAATTTCACAATAGTAATGTGGATGTATTTGAATGTTGTGTCTTGAGAAAGTTTTTACTAGAAAAGGTGATGAGAGGTTATTAAAAATGTTTTATTATTTAAAGAAACTATTTATATATTAAAATAATACTTTGTTCACAAAAATGGGTATGAATTTAGAGTAAAATGGAAAAGTTTGTTATAATTTATATTTTAAATATTTAATTGTATTGCAATTGATTAATTTGGTATAATTGTTTAATTGATTAGAGTATATATAGGAGTGTGTGTGTTTTGTAATTTGTGCTCATTGAAGGCTATTATGCCGAGGTGCTAAGCTGAATAGCTGAATTAAATTGTTTTTTGGCTGCTGCCTTATCCTTCTTGTTGTTCCTATTAAACTTCTCTTCCTCTGCAGCTCTCAGCTCCTTGTAAAATCTACTCAATACTAAACTGCATCTCAAATTCGCAGCACAAGAACTCTGGAAAAAGCCAAAATTTATGGGGGGGGGGGGCAAAAGCCCAAAAACCAGGGACACATTAAACATTGCTTGTATAATCTTGGAAAGTTGCTAGAATAAAATGCTGTGTTACCACCATACATTTTACTGCCAAGGTCCCTGTACAAAACAGTCAGAGCAACATATCACTGAGCCAAATCAGCTGCTTTGTGGAAGAGAGGAAGACTGAAACTTAAATGGCTATCATTTAGTGAATTCAGTTCTCACCATAGCTGTCAACCTCTTAGCACAAAACACCAGGACAAATCCAGTAATGAGGGAATACAGCCCTCAAACATATTCAGTGAATTCAGTTCTTGCCATAGCTGTCAACTTTAGCACAAAAAATCTGGACAAAGCCAATAATGGGGGAATACAGTCCCAAAATAGGGACAAATTTCAAATATTCATCTTATAAACTTAGAAAATAGGTTGTGTTGCTATGTATTTTCTGAAGAATATGAAGTCTGAAATTCAAATGCCTGTCAGTTTTACTTCTGATGGAACAAAAACAATTTTCAGCAGATGCTCAGGGAGAAATACTGCAGACACGTCTTTGTAAAATGGCAGAACACCAGAGCAAATCCACACAAACACAGTGAGGAGATGCAGACTCCACACAGAAGGCACCCCAGCCAAGAATCAAACCAGAAAACTTATAGTTGTGAGGCAACAATGTTACTACTGAACCATCAAATATGCAAGGAATTAAACATTCAGAAACCTGAAGTCTGAAATTCAAATGCCTGTCAATTTTATTTAACATTTGTTAACCAGGACAGTCTGACTTAGAACAAAAAAACAATTTTCAGCAGAAGCCCAGGAAGAAATAATGCAGACATGTCTTTGTAACATGGGAGGACACAAAAGCAAACCCACACAAACACAGGGAGAAGATGCAGACCCCACACAGAAGGAACCCCAGCCAAGAATCAAACCTAAGAACCTGCAGATGTGAGGAAACAATGCTACCACTGCACCATCAAATATCAAGCATTTAACTATTTAGAAACCACAGATATTATGAGGAATAGAACAGATCAAATACGAGGCAAAAATCTGCAATTTTTTACAAATGGTGGTGGGTAGGGAATTCAGGCCCTTAACACCTGCATACAGGGTTCAAGCCTGAGGTATTCCCTACCACACCATCATGAGTTTGCTCTAGCCACTGGGGCATTTTACACACACACACACACACACACACACACACACACACACACACACACACACACACCAAAAAATAGAAGAAAACATTTTATTTCATACCAGTTTTTCTTCTTGAACAAAAACCTCCCAGCACTTCAGCTTTAGCTAACAGTCTTCTAGGGACAAACTGATCACAAAATACACCATGCTTACATCTAAAACAATTACAATAATTTATAATACAAAGAAACTAGTTTAAAAACAACCTATACAATTCAAGTTCAGTTATAGTCCTCAGATTTTGACTGTCTGATACTTCAGGTCTGGTTCCATGTTCAGTCCATTGCAAAATAATGCATTGAATTTTTAATAATGTATTAAACATATAATGGCTCTTGCTTTTTCAAAGTAATATTAGACTCTTTTTCTTCCTTTATAGTTTTAGGAATATATTTGAAAATGTAAAGCTACAGAACTAAGCACATTCATTTTCTTAATATTGGTAATATATTCCCAAATTCCTAATTGAATAAAGTAATCTGAAACATTCCTTCCTGTAGTTAACAATGTCATAAGTTCTCCTATCTTCAAGATTTAAGAATATAATAATAATAACACACCTTTGCTAACCAGGTAGGCCTACTGGACACACATTCCCTTTTCAGGGGCAACATGGGAGCAATGCCTTGTTAAGTGACCCACTCAAAGCCACACAATAGGCTGAAAGAATGAAACCCACTACCACAGAAACTACAGCTCGCAACCTTAATCTCTGCAACAACTGCTAGACCATCCATGTTAAGTAACCACCTGATTAAACAATATAGTACACTAAAGCAATCAAGCATGTCCAGCTAAAATGGCTACCAATAAACATAATAACATAAACAATGACAATTAAAAAAGATGCAGTTGGCTGGGACAATAAAAAATAATATACATACCACCAAGAAGAACACTCTCTGTACTCTACTCTGTTCTTCTTCTTCTAACTTGTTGTACTACTTTTTTCTTATCTTCAGTAATTTTTCTTCACCTTCAGCACAGCTGACAAAATATAGGCCGCCCAAAAAAAAAAAAAAATAGAAATCCAATAGCAAATAAATGCTAAATACTAGCTAGGTAAATCCTTCCCTCGATTGACTCAGTCACGAATCAGTCCACAACTGAAACTGTTTGATTCTCACTCTTTTCCCAACACATAATGCCAGGGAAGACAGCGACAACCAATCAGCAGCATTTAGTCCAAGCACGTCATGTATGTGCCTGCGGACGTCGCAGTCCAAACCCCTTCCAATTCTATGCGGTTTGGAACCGCATAGACTGCTGGGCATCACACTGATGCCTTAAGGTCCTCACCGGGCTGCAGCAAAAACAAAAAAAAAAGTATTTATTTAAAACCGCCACAACCCACGGCGGTTAAAGTGCACATGCGCGTACTTGCTGAGGCAGGAAGGAAGTTGAAAGACGAGTCGCGGCTTGCTTCAGACATAGTAAACAAAAAAAAATACACTCACTACACAAAAAGGTACTTTTTTTCTTTTTTTGTTGAGGGGGCTGCAGTCCGGCAGTCCGATGCCACGAGCCGGCCCTGCCAGAAACACTTTGCTAAATGAATACACAGAACAGACAAAGCTCTAGAAATGAAGTAGGATGTTTGTGGCACTTTCACTCTTGGTAGGGAGGACTATGTAAGCCAAATGTACTAATCTCTAAATATGTTTGCTGCAAAATCAGCTTTGAAATTATGAATTTGTATTGTTTATAAATATTCTCATGCATGCTTGAAATATGCAGTTTATTCTTCTCATTTCAGAAAAAAAATGAAAAAATTCCATTTGCTAAACTGAAGAAGTTGAAGTCCCTGAAAAAAATCGGAAAAGTTATAAAAAAGCTTTGTTGTTTTACAGTGACATATTACTTAGAAATGATAGCATCCATAACAGGTTTGTTTGTTAATAACAACCAGATTTTGATTGGAACACAGTTTTATTTGTATTTACTTTTGTCCAGGCCTGTTTCCAGAATAACAGCCTCTTTATATTGTCTGTAGCTTGCTACCCCTAGCTGCTGCCTTGACTTTTATGAAGTACCCCTTCCCATTGCCTCCAGCATATGCACCTGTATGCTTCGGTGATTAATTTTTGTATAATCCTCCAGTGGGTAAGAATGCTCCTTTACTGAAGAAAAAAATGTCATGCAGAAATTTAGAATTATTCAGAAAGGGCATTACTTGATATAAGCCTTAGACAGTATAGTGACAATGCTTTGATAATGAATGTTTTGGATGCAGGACTGAAGTAGTGCAACCACACATAAAGAACTTTTCAATAAATTGAAATTTCTAAGATCCTGGCCCCTCCCCATGGGCTGTCCTTGACCCTCCCTAAAAACACCATTCACTCCAATAGTCTCCAATTCATCCTGGCCACTTGAAGGACAGGTAACATTAGGTTGCAAAATTTGTTAAAACAACTGAATGTCCGGAGCTGTACTGAAAAAGTGCCAAATCTTACTGCTTTCCACTTCAGTGCATTTTTCAGAATAAAAGTCACAATACTTTTCTCATCTGGAATATAGATGTTTTTATGTAGTAAGCAGCAATATATGAATTTCACAATGGAGGTAGCAGCATAAATAAAGCAATATATTACGGAATCTGTCTCGAATGACAGTGCTAATGAACTGAAACAAACTGAAACTTCTGTAACCAAAGATCACAAATTGAATGCTCAAACTTTTGCAGCTTTGATGACTGAAATTAAATGAACTGCATCAAACTTCTGTAACTTCTGAATTTAAAGCATCTTTCTTAACACCAAAGCACTGACTGTAAATTGTCGACTCTGTTTTACATGCCTCCTTAACCTTGATTCCCAAGTCTTGTACTATCTAAATAAGATTTATGATTGCAGGTGCCTAATCTGTCAATGTTTCCTACCAGTCTGCCTCTGTCTCGATAAGGTCTTTATATTCTCTTGAGAAGCAGAGTTCAGCACATCTCTCCATCTGGTAAATCCATCCATCCATCCATAACCCCTTTTACCATTTTTACACATGGGATTAGGGTGTCTCTTCAATAGTGACAATCATCTAAAGCCACAGTTCCCACCACTGGGTGGCTAGCCCTGCCATGGCTGTTCTTTCGTATCACACACTCACATGTACGCTCACACCTGTGGCCAATTTATAGTATCCAATCAACCTCCATGTCTTTGGAATGTGGGAGGAAACTGGAACACCCAGAGGAAACCCACATGAATACAGGGAAGACATGCAGACTCTACACAGAAGGCACCCCAGTCAAGAACTGAACCAGAGAACCTCTTGCTGTGCAGCAACAATGCTATCTGCTGTGCCATTGTGCTGACATATGATAAATACATTTGCGATTTTAATTTTTGATCAGTAGGTGTCACTAAAAATGTATGATCTGCAAATTATTCATAGGATCATAGAAGGTTACTAGGCTAATGGCCCTGGGGCCCTTACATGCCTAGTCAAGAGTTTATCACCAAAAAGAAACCTCAGTCAGCACCTGTCACTCCTGTCAGTCAGGGCACAGTTAGAACCCTGGGACACATTTGTGGTTTCCCTTCCACTTATGAAGGTTGCGCTTGAAGAGGGTCAGAGAAATATTCTGTTTGATGTGTATGGGAAGTCTATTCCAGAGACGGGCAGCTTCTGGGAAACAAACCTGTCTCTCCAGCAGGTTTTGTTGATGTTGCATATTAGATTCAGGCCTTTTAAGCAGGTAATGCATGAGGAGTTAGACCTATGGATATGGAGCATCTCTAGTAGGGCAGGGACCAAGATTGCCTTGTAGGCGAGACAAAGATCACCTGTGAGCAATCTGTACAATACCAAGTAGAGTGATAGAGATTTGAGCCTGTCCACATAGGACAAGTCTTGGAGGCCATGAACTCTCTTTGTGAGGTATTTCTGTGGCCTTTCCAGTTGGTGCAGATGTTTGGAGAGGTACATACCAAATGGGGTGTTATACTCAATTATTGGTCTAATGAGGGAGGAGTATAGAAAGGTAATAACCTCCTTTTTTCTGGATGCAATCCCTTTACAGATGAGATGGACCAAGTAAAAGTCTTTCCTGACAACTGTTGCTACATGATGGTGGAATGTGAGATTGTTATCAACCTTAGTACCCAGGTCTCTCACCACAGGTTGTGTGTTTAGGGGGTTGCCATTGATGTGGTAATCAGTAGGGACCGTATTTTTCCTGAATGGTATGATGATACATTTTCATGACTTTGGCACCAGTCAATAGTTGCTGTGAGACCCTCTTGCAGTATGTTAACATAATTTGGGGAGTCAATGATAGCACCCAACTTACAGTCGTTTGCAAACTTTTGTCTTTGCCTGGACCTCTGAGAAGTAGATGCCAAACATTAGTGGTCCCAAGACAGATCCCCAGGGAACTCCACTATTGACAGGTCTGTTATCAGAGGTGGAGGCACCTATTTTGACCTTGAGGGTACTGTCAGTGAGCCAGTTGGCCATGCACCTGATGAGATAGAGATTCACAGCAAGTTGTGTTAGCCCTTTGATGATGCCCGAGTGGGGGATAATGTCAAAGGCCTTGGTCAAGTCAAGGTATGCTGTATGTACTGAGTTTCCTTCATCTAGGGCCTTAGTGACAGTCTCAAAGAAGTCAACCAGGTTCAATAGGCAAGATCTGCCCTTGACGAATCCGAACTGGATGGGGTCAAGTGCTTGGAGATTGCTTATGTCTTTGTTTATAAGAGCTATAATAATACGCCTGATGACTCTACAGATCAGACTTGTCAAGCTAATGGGGTGATAGTTTCCAGGGTCAGCAGTGGCACCACCTTTGTGCAAGGGGATGACAATGGTAGTTCTCCACTGTGCTGGAATGAAGCCTGTACTTAGACTGTGGTTGAATATGGTGCTCAATGGTGAAGCCAGTTCTTGATGGAGATGATGTAGAATACAGCCTGGGATACTATCAGGTCTCATGGAAGCTGTGTTATTTGCCTTGCATAGGGCCTTTAATACTTGATCTATGGAGATGTGAGGTGTGGGACAAGTATCAGGGATGTTGAAAAGGCCTTGGGGGGGGGGGGGGTGGGCGTGAAGTTTGCACTGAACATATCTGCTAGAAACAGGATCAATGCAAGTGATACTGTTAAGTGCTAATTCAGAACAAACCTGGTCTTTGCCATGGAGTTTCCTGATGTAACTGAAGAAGGCTTTGTGGTTTCCCTTTGTTTCACTGGCTAGTTTCAATTCATAATTGGGTTTGGAGGTGTTCCCTAGTGATCTAATTTGCTTGTTGAGGCTAAGGAAGGAGTTTTTCCAATATGGAATTTGTTCCTTTTTACCCTTTGTCAACAGTTTCTTCCTTTTGTTGTAAAGCCTGTTGATAGAAGATGTTCACCAAACAGGTTTGTGCTTCCTTGAGGAGCAGGTTTTTGTTCTATTGGGTATGGCTGATTCCATGCAGTTGTACAGGTGCTTGTATACTGCATTGGCATACTGTTCAGCATAGTTGTCTGCATCCTCTGGGGGGGGGGGGTGTGAAGCTACAGATACCCTCCCTTAGGAGGTTTACTATGGGAGTGGTGCAGCAGTCGCCCATGTTGGTGAGAATCAAATCCAGAATGTTATCTCCCCTTGTGGGGGATGAAACAAGCTGGTCTAGTCCATTAGGACTGATGAAGTCAAGAAATCATTGAGTGAGTGCATTAGTGCAGGAATAGTTCACTCAGTCTATCATGGGGTAGTTGAAGTCACCAAGGATCAAGGTGTTAGGTGGTACCTTGATGGAGTCAAGTAGATCCAGGTAAGAGGAGTGGGTTCTGAGTCATGGAGGGGAGTCTATAGCTGGCTATAACTTGGATGGGTGCCTTGCCAACTGTCAGTTGCACCTAGAGTAGTTACAGTGCATCATGCTGGCAAACCAGTCTGGAGGTGTGCCTGTCCTTAATGAAAATATAGACTCCGTCACCCTTAGTCTTCCTGACCTCATTTTGGGTTCAGAATGTGTGGAATGAGGTGCAGCCTGGCAAGGCAGGGGTGCTCTCTGCAGCCCTGAACCAAGTTTCCGTGACCACACAGACATTCAGCATCTTCCAGTGCAAGGAGAGCCTCCAGTGAGTGCATTTTCAGGTTAAGGCTCCTAGCATTAAGCAGCATTAACTTCAATTTGCTTTTTAACAGATCTTTTATGTTGGAAGATTTGTCTTTGGGACATTGCCTAAAAAAGGCACAATGGGGGAGATGAGAGCCTTGGCCAGGATCCAGAATCCCAGTAGTGACAGGTGAATGCCATCTCCAGCAAAGCATCGAGGCCTGTCGACCATGTCATCCCAGGCAGACCGATATGGATCCCCTTGGAATGACACCAGAACTAAGCCAATTGTTGAAGTCAATTATTTTTTGTTGGTATTGTGGTAACATTCTTGGTTAAGGTAGGATGCTGCTTAGGGCTAGGGTCATACCTGTCAGTGACACATACTCTGAGCTCAATCATGTCTCATAGTCCAGGGAGGTACATCTTAAGTCATTCACACCAACATGGGCAATGACAGAGTCATACTTGTACTTGTTGTGGAGAGACTTAAGTGTGTACATGATGTGGCAGATTCTGACACCAGACAGATAACTGACCATGACCTTCTCCTTGTCAAGCCTGGTGAGAGGGACATTAGTGTGTCTCACAATTGAGTCACCAATGACTAGTATGTTTCATTTATTGTTATGCCTTGTGGGCTGTGATGGTTTACTGTTTTGACTTATGGGCTGAGTTTGTGAGACATCGGTGTGTTGTTTGCTGTGTGTGATGTGTTTGGTGTTGTGTGTGGAATGTTTGTGAGTGTGTTTTGGAAGTCTCTGCTGTTTAAGTAAGTTTTTATTGAAGACCTCTGCATAGGTGGGTGTGTGTTGTGCTTGCCTATGTGATGTGAGTGGAGTGGTGTTTGTGCTGGCAATCTCTTCTTTGTCAGGAGTGCTGACTGTGGTGTGAGAAAGGATGGATTCCAGGTTACTGATGTAGATGCATTTCTCGCAAGTAGAAGAATTATGTGCTAGGAGAAGAGGGCTGCCAGTGAACATGAGGCAGTTGCTACACTATCTCAGTATGCCCATGTTAACCAGGCTGGCAGGAGAAACTGATAGGACTTGTCCAGACATAGTGCTCCGAATACTTGGGTGGACTTATGGACAGAGGGTTTTGATAAGGGTTTGTCCACAAGAGTGTAGACCACAAAAACCTTCTTAAATGTAAAGTAAATGGCCTGAAGTACAAGTACTAAAACCAAAACTAAGCTGCTTAGAATAACCGATAAATTTAATCAGGCTACTAACAAGCAGTAATAAATGTAGCTGAATAAAAGCACTTGAGCACTTAAGAGCACACAGCAAAAATAAGGTGGTAAAATAGGAAGAAAACAATTACAGTGAACGCAGCTGAATGAAGTGTATTTTTTTATTAAATGGAGAGGGAGGAAACAGAAGATAGTTCAGGATTAAGAAACTAAGGGGTTGGCCTTCCCAAATGCTCTCTCTGCACTCAGTAGATTAAGCTGTTGAGATGGGACAGGGGAAGTGTCCAAAATCAAAGAAGCAAGAGGATAGTCCTTCCCAAATGATCTTGCTGTACTCAGTTGAGTGATGAAATGAGATGGGAATGGGAGGAGTGACCAAAATCAATTTTGCAGCAGGGACAGGCAAATCCAAACCCACCAAGTTTAAGAGTACAACAACACTTGGGTAGGAGGGTGGGAAAAACAAACAATGCAGACATAATACAGAAGGCAGAAGCCAGCAATAAACAATGAAGCAAATATATAAATGCATTACAGTGCAAACCAATTGGAAAAAAAGTACACTTATTAGCTGGTATATCAGATGGTTATAGAATCCAACACAGCCAGGTAGTTAGCTCTGCTATATTAGCTCTGCACAATTTCACAGAATGTAAGTCTTTGTACTAGAAGTACAACACAGAAAATATACCTCAGGCAATCAGATAAACACAGAGGGATTGATCAATAGCTAACACCTTAGCTGGGATGACTCCACATAAAGGAAAACAACCCCCACCTGAAACTTGCAACCGAACTATCCTGAGAAACAAACAATGCAGACAGAATACAGAGGACATAGGACAGTAATAAACAATGAAGCAAATATATAAATGCAGTTCAGTGCAAATCAAGAGCAAAAAAGTATATGACTCAGATTGGTATATCAGATGGTTACTGAATCCAACACAGCCAGGCAGTTAGCTCTGCTATAGTAGCTCTGCACAATTTCAGAGAATGGTTCTGGATTTAAATCTCATAACTGTATGATTTCTAAAACTAATTTGACTGGGTAATTCTTTAGCATGTTTTATAGCTGGTATTGCATATCCTATGTAACAAGATGCATACCAGTTTGGTGACAGCCATCTATAAGCTCTCATTGTACACATACTATATCTATATCTATATCTATATCTATATCTGTATCCATATCTATATCTATCTACCTTTCTACCTATCTATCTTAAAGCATACTTACCATATACTGCATCAACTTGCTTCTGTAAATCTTCAGCTGGATTTGTTAAGGTGTTAACTAAGAGGTTCATAGGTGTGTACCAGGCTAATGGCCCTGGAGCCTTTACAAGCATAGCCCATAGAAGTTCCCTGGCATTGTGCCGCCCGATGTTAGTTCCAAGTGCCTCTAAGTAGAGCTGGACTGATCCCCAGGGAGAACTTTCTATTTCCCATCCACTCATCAAGATTTTTCTTGAAGAGGGAGAGTGAGGTGCTCTACTTGACATGTATGGGAAGTCTATTCCAGAGCATGGGTAGTCTTTGAGTTATGAACCTGTCCCTTCAGCATGTTCTGTTGATTGTGGTAATGAGATTGAGGTCTCTGGAGCATGTGGTGAGGAGGGATTGGGATTTCTTTAGATGTAGCATTTCTAACAGAGCTGGGTCAGCTATGTCTTTGCAAGTCAAACAGAGATTGCCTCTTAGTAGACGATTATGATACAGAGAATAGCTGGAGTATTTTGAGTCTGTCCATGTAGGACATGTGTTTAAGGCCTAGGATCCTCTTCATGAGGTACTTTTGTGGCCTTTCCAGCTGTCGCATATGTCTGGTGAGGTGCATGCCAAATCAAGCATTATACTCGATAACTGGCCTAATGAGGGAAGAGTAGACAGAGATGATGACCTCTTTCTTCCTGGCTGCAAAACCCTTGGTAATGAGATGCGTTACATAGAAGGACTTTCTGACCACAGTGGCAATGTGGTGGTTGAAGGAGAGGTTGCTGTCAACCTGTGTCACCAGATCTCTTAGTGGGAACTGAGTTTTTCCCAAAGGGGATGATGACACTTTTTTTTGCATTAAGCTTTATAATCCTGTGTATTTACTCTCCAGATTTCTATGTGCTGTGATAATAAAATTGCATTTACTAGATCCTATATTTCCTGCATTCCAGATCTGTGTCTTTACATACCTTGTCAGTGTCCTTTTAATTTTATGTTTAATGTGCAATAATTATTGTGTAATGTGCACTTTATCCTGTAATAAATGAAGCCTGATCTGTTATGCTTTAAGTATTATTAAATAACTATTACTACATATTCTCTAGATAAATATACACTACATCTTGATATGCCTGTTAACAATAATTCTGTCACTTTACCCTTAAAGTTTATAACTAAATAGTGTGAATTGTGATGTGATGTGATTCTGTAAAGTTTGTTTTAATCATATGCGACAACAGGAGGTACTGCTGTAGTTGAAGTAGGGCAGTGGATGTACAACATATGCCAGCATAAGCTAACTGTACAGATGCTTGTGCTGAAAATGCATTTGTGAAGTTTGCTTGGGTTGAAAATTTATCAACTGTGGGTCCTGCTGGGAAGAAAAGAAATGTACATGCATTACTGTAACTGAATTAAATGTATATGTTTTAACAGAGAATACTGGAAGAAAAAAGGTTAATCTCAGTCCAGCCAACTTTAAAATATATCTGAAATTAAATTACTTTATAGGTTAAGCCATAAAGATGTTATCCCACAGTTTTGAATGGAGCCAGAGATGCAATGTCTGTACTAGAGAATAGTTTGTAGCTCCTGTAGGAAGAGTGGAATGGTTTTATTGTCTTATGGCTTCCAGATGCTTTAATAAAACTTAGCTAAAGGTCTAGTGCGTACTGTAGCACATAGGTACTAAACCCTGGCAGCTTCTAGTGATGGTGGATAGTGTGGGAAACAGAGTCAGATGACCAGATGTATATGATGTCATTCTGTAAGCTAGAAATAATATTTAGATATTAGTAGGAGATTGCTCTCAGTATTCTGTATTATTTCTTGGATCTGACATCAAGGACACATCATCTTGCCTTGCTCTACTCAGTAAGTAGGAACAGTAATTGTCTAGATCAGTCAGGAAAATATGGTGAGAATAGTTAAGTATTATTTTCTTTAACTGTGTGACTCTTTCCAGATTTGTTATTTTCAATATTTCCTGTGACTAAAACTCTGGTGTTTACAGTGAATATATATTTAGTATTTTTCATGTTCTTTTATTTATTATTAAATATATTTAAACTTTTTATAGGTTCATAGGTATGTAGTAGGCTATCAGCCTTTGGGCCTGTGTAAGCCTAGCCAAAAATGTTCCCTGGCTTTCGCCACCCAAGAAAATTATTTTCCTGTGCCCCTGTCGAGCAGAGCCACAGAAGTGATCCCCGGGGTGAATTTCCTATTTCCCATCCAATTGTCAGGATTTTTCTTGAAGAGGGCTAATGAGGAGCTTTGTTTGATATGAATGGGTAGTCTGTTCCAGAGCAGGAGAAATCTCTGGGACAGGAATCTATCCCTCCAGCATGTTCTGTTTATTGTGCTGATAAGGTTTAAGTCCTTGGAGCATGTGGCTTGGATAGTTTGGGGTTTCTTTAAGTGTAGCATGTCCAACAGATCTGGGTTTGACATGGCTTTGTATGTTAAGCAGAGGTCACCTCTGAGAAGGCGATATGTGATGGAGTAGAGCTGGAGTTTTTTGAGACGGTCTACGTATGGCATCTGTTTGAGGCCACTAATCCTCTTAGTGAGGTATTTCTGTGGCCTTTCTAGTTGTTGTAGATGTCTTGCGAGGTACATGTCAAACAGGGCATTATACTCTATAATGGGTCTGATGAGGGATGAGTAGAGAAGGACCAATGACCTCTTTTTTTCTGGAGGAGAACCCTTTTGTGATGAGGTGTGCCATGTAGAAGGATTTCCTGACTACTGTGGTGATGTGATTATCAAAGGAGAGACTACTGTCCACCTGTGTCCCAATGTATGTTATCATACTTTTGGTGTTTAGTAGACTAATGCTTATGTGATAGTTCATGGGTACAGTGTTTTTCCCAAAGGAGATGCAATGCACTTCTTGGCACTGAGCTTGAGGCCTTGACTTTGACACAAAGCATCGGTCTCAGTGAGGCCTCATTGCAGAATGTCCACATCATTAGGCAATTATATTATGTCTCCTAGTTTGCAGTCATCTGCAAACTTCATTAGCCAAAGACCTGCTGTATTAGCCTGGACTTCAGAGAAGTAGATGCCAAACAGGAGAGGACCCAGGACTGAACCCTGTGGTACTCCACTTGTTACTGGTCTGATGTCAGATTTGGAGTCGACTGCTTTAAGTGTGTGGGTTCTGTCAGTGAGCCAGTTGGCCACCCATCTTGTGACATAGGGATTTATGCTCAGTCTAGTGAGTTTATCTGTAATTCCAGAGTAGGGGATGGTGTCAAAAGCCTTGGCGAGGTCAAGATAGGCTGTGTGCACCACCTTACCCTCATCCACGGCTCTGGTGACTGCTTCAAAGAAGTCAATCAGGTTTAGGAGACATGATCTACCTTTTACAAACCCAAACTGAGTAGGGTCCAGAGTTTAGAGGTTACCTATGTCTTTGTTTATAAGCTCCAAGATGATAAATTTCATGGCCTTGCAGACCAGGCTCATCAGACTAATGGGGCAGTAGTTCCTGGGGTCCATGGTGGCACTTCCTTTGTGGAGTGGGATAACTGTCACTGTGTGCCATTCATAAGGCACAAAGCCTGAAGTGAGGCTATGATTGAGCATGGTACTTATGTAGGGTGCCAGTTCGTTCTGTAGTTCATGCAGAACACAGCCTGGGATGTTGTCAGGTCCCATGGATGCTGTGTTCTTGGCTTTGGAGAGTGCAGTCTTTACTTGTGCATCCATGATTACAGGGGCTTTGCAATCTTCCAGTATAGAGATGGGCCCTTTGGGGGGTGAGGGGGGGGGTAAAGTTTGCACTGAACCTATCTGCCAGGATATTTGAAATATCAGTTGGTTGTGTATATCTAGTGCCATTGTGCTGTAGCTCAGAGCAGATCTGAGTGTTGCCATTGAGATCCTTGACATAGCTGTAGAAAATTTTGTGGTTATCTTTAGAATCAGTGGCGATTTTATTTTCATAACTAGCTTTGGAGGATTTTATGAGGGATCTTAGCTTCTTACTGAGGCTGACCAGGGAGTTCTTGCAATCAGGGGATTTTACTCTTTTTTGCAGCAGCTTTTTCCTTCTGTTGTAGAGTTTATTTATGGCAGGGGACCACCAGATTGGTTTTCTTTTTTTGGAGGATAGCATCTTGATTCTGTTGGGGTCGGCACTATCCATTCACTCATGTATGTGCTTATACAGTGCATTTGTATAGGATTCAGCAGTCGTACCTCTATTTTCTGTCTGCATGGGTGTCATGAAGTTTGCCTAATGGGGGGTGGGGGCAGGATATGGATATCTAGGGTGTTTAGCCTGTGGTCGGATCTGACCAGCGAGGAGTTGACCTCTGGTGTGGAACATCGGTTACCCATATTGGTGATGACCAGGTCCAGGATATTGCTGCCCCTGTTGGGGGTATGGACAAGCTGATCCAGGGTGTTGGAATTTATGAATTCTAGAAAATGTTGAACAAATGAGTCAGTACATGAGTAGTTTTCCCACTTGATGGTGGGATGGTTGAAATCTCCCATTATTTGGGTATTGGGCTGTACCTTAATATTATTCAGTATATCAATAAACATTGAGTGGGCGTACTGGGCATGGGGGGAGATCTGTAACAAGCTGCAACCTGGATTGCAGTCTTGACCAGTGTTAGTTGCACTTGGATAATTTTGGATGCATTATGTTGAGCAACTAGCCTGGAGGTGTGGATATCCTTAATGAATATTGGCACTCATCCTTTAGTGTTTCGGTTCAGGTTAGGTGGCTGAAAGGTGTGATGTGAATTATAGCCTGGTAATGCAGGGGTGCTCTCTGGAGCCTTGAACCAAGTCTCTGTCACTGCACAGATGTCAATGTTCTCCATTTTAAGGAGTGCCTCAAGTGAGTGCATTTTGAGGTTTAAACTTATAGCATTGAGTAGCATTACCCTCAGATTTTGCTTGCTTGTACCTGCTACGGTGGTGAGTTTGTCATTTGAACCTTGCCTAAAAAAGGCACTATAGGGGTGGCAAGAGCCTTAGCCAGTATCCAAAATCCCAGGGGTGAAAGGTGAAGGCCATCTCTGGCAAAACATCGTGGTCTGTTCATCATGTCATCCCAGGTAGACAGATACTGGATCCCCTTAGAATGACACCAGAAGCTTTGCCTATTGTTGAAGTCAATCATTTTGTCCTTGTACTGTGGTATCATTCTGGGCAATGATAGGATACTACTCAGGGCTAGGGTCATACCTGTCTGGGCTACATGATCCAAGAGCTCCTCCATGTTTCTTTTCATGTAGTCCAGGGAGGTACATCTCAGCACATTCACACCAAGATGGACAATGACAGAGTCATATCTGTACCTGTTGTGGAGTGACCTGAGTGCGTGCGTTATGTGGTGGATCCTGGCACCTAACAGGCAGCTGACAGTAACTTTCTCCTTATTTAGCCCAGTGAGTGGGACATCAGTGTGTCTGACTATAGAGTCACCTATGACTAGTGTGCTGGGTACGTTGTTTGCCTTATAGGCTGAGGTTGAGTTGCACACTGATTTTGTGGGCTATGTGTCATTTAGGTAGTTTTAGGGGGTGGTGGTTGCTTGCTTTTCAGCTTTGGAGGTCTCTGTTGTTTGGGTAGATTTTTATTGAGAGCCTCCACTAATGTAGGTGTGTGTTTTGTATTACTATGTGTGGGTTTAGGTGGTGTAGGGTTTGGTGGACTATGTGTTGAGTGTGGTGTAGTGCAGGTGTTTACCTTCTCCGCTTGACTGTCTAGTCCAGTCTTGGCTGTTCCTTTTCAGAAACTATGTAAGTTTTGAGGGTATTTGCATATATTTATTTGATGATAACTCTGGCCACTCCTGAAAGCCTTGCTGTTTGGTCAGCATTACCATTTGTATTAATATTAAGTTCACTCAGTATAACTGGATACTCTTTTAAGTGCTTTATAGTAACTGACCTGTGGTAGTGAAATTACCTTATAGTCTGGACAGAAGGTATCATTGCTAGTAAATCTGTGCCAGCCTTTCGCAGATGTGAGTGTGAGTGTGTGTGTGTGTGTGTGTGTGTGTGTGTGTGTGTGTGTGTGTGTGTGTGTGTGTGTGCTTGCGCATGTGTGTCTGAAATTAAATTTCAAAGAGTGTGTGTGTCAGCTACTTGGAGCAAAGACACAAAGCACTGGTTTCACAGAGAGGGTACTGAACACAGTTGTACCAGTGGAGAGCCTTAAAGGACACCTGGGGAGAGACAGATATTGGGAAATCCAGACCACAGGCTGACTGTGTTCCCTGTGTGCTCTTTAGGAAATTTGTGCTTGATGTAGAGAGGTCTGCATCTGGGAATATTGAGTGTATCCATTTTTGTTCCAAGTGCATGTCCCTCTCCAGTGTCAGTGTTGAGGATTCAGGTTCCTTGATTACTGGCCTGCATAATATTTAGGTATACTATAAAAACTGTCTAGTAGAAATTTGTCATATTGAACATTTGAAATTGCTGAGTATGAATACTATATTCTGAAAACTTACTGAAACTAACATAAAAGAATACCTTTTCCTGCCAATAGCATCTGAACACAAACAAAAACATAAACTGAAATTTTGTATCTTGCCATGCAATGGTCTAAAGTCAACCTGAATCTGAAAGCTTGAGATGTCACTGTACTGCATTAATGCACATCAGCATTTATTATATACAAATCTCAACTCTGAAGAATACTTTCCTTTGTATAACTCAGGCAAATCTACATGCATTCAATTAGCATACCGTTTATGTACAGAATCATCTATTAATTTAGCTGCATTTCATCTGTATTAAAAGAAACACTGAAAAAAACCCACAATTAACTGGTTCACACACTCTTATGATCTTCACTTCTGGCTTTTCAATCACTGATCCAGTAGTCTTGATAACTCGACTGTTCTAATACAGCTCTTGTCAGATCCAAAGAATGTAACCGAGTAAGCCTGTAGGTCTGTAACCAAAACTGATAGTGTACTATAGTGAAATAGAAAGGATGTCACTTCATTACTGAATCAAACAGAATGGCATTTTCCTCCCTGCCATTAACTCAAATGAAAGTAAATTTGTAATTTGACACTGTACTAATGCTTCAGCATTTTCTTGCATTTTACACATTTATTAAATCAGTCTTAACTGTTGAATTTTCTGGTGCTGCATATGGAATTATTTTTAATTCATGACTCCCAGACCATAATTTATAGAAAAGAATTTCTATACTCAGTGTGGCGCTATCTCCGGCCATTACCTTAAAAATGTTTCTGTTACTCAAGCTGACGTCATTTAACTCTTTCAATCCCTCTGCATGCTGGAAGGGTCTACAGTTACTGTCTACAAATTTTCGTGTAGCCCAAAACTCCAGATAAATAGTAAAAACTGTTACTGCATAAGAACTGTCACTGATACTATTAAGCTAATCTTTACCATACTATTTTATAGCATACTGTACTGTTTCCAGTTCAGCTCACTGGGCTGACCTGTAATCTGATAACTTAATCATGTAGATCTGTGCTTCTCATGTGCTGTCTGTGTAAACTGCAAAGTTTGCATGAAATGTATAAAATCTTGAACCATTTACTTATACATATTTGCTACTTGAATCGAACTGTTCTGATTATGAAGCTCTACTTGTCTAATCTTTACAATCATGTAGAGTTTTCTCATACATTACATTGCACTCTTTCCTTGATTGAGATCTGAACCTCTGAGTGCGCTGATAAATAATATGCATACTGCATTCTTTTCTTGCATGGGGTCCAAACTTTTGATTATACCATCACTTTTAAAAACACGCATTTTGTAAAACTAGTAAATCATCATTTAATGTCTGTAAATGCTCTTCTGTTTCTGTCTGTATTAAGATATCATTTATGCATTGCAGTACCTGATTACCATAATTCAAAGGTCTTTTTACTCATGACATTTTCTTATGAAATAAAACAATAGCAAAAAAATAAAAGAATCATCTGTCAGATCTATAATTGTAAACCACTTATTCTCTGCGTCTAACGACTGTCATTTCTGGTGTGCCCAGCACAACATGTGCTACCAGAGTGGTGTACTTATTTACTAGTCTGTAACTGTCATCTTTTTTTCCTTACCAGCTATTAAGGTAAATTCAGATTACTTGATTTTTTAGTATACTACTGTTTTCTTTCTAATCTGTAATACATTTATGAATGTTATTTTTTTTTTGGGGGGGGGATGCTGTTTCTGAGAAGGTGGTATCTTATTTTTCTGGCCTCTGCCTGCACTTCACCTGTGACAACTGAACCAGAATCTTGTTTTTTTACCCATAAATCTGGATATTCCTGTAGTAACTGATCTTTTAAATTCTGTGAATCATATGCACATTCACTGCACTCAACTTCTTACAGATGTCTTCGGTTTGCATTACTGTGCACACTGCAGCATCTTTATTTCTCCATATTTTATTATTGAAGTCCAAAGCAAAATTTAATCCTAACAATGTATTCGTACCTATTACAGTATTGTCACACTGGGAATTGTTCACTTGTGTAACCTTTGACCCTTCCAATCCTGACAACATTATAATTGTACCTTGGTCCTGATTTGAATTGTAACTGAAACTAATGCATCTAATCCAATCAGTGTATCACTCCATAATTCCTTTCCTGTAATCAATGACAATTATGATCTGCCATCCCTTTCTACCTTGAATGATGTCAGCTAAACCAACTGCTTTGGTGCTGGACTGCCACACCCTTCATAGATATTCTTAACACAATTTTCTGTCGAACAACTAACAACGGTGACTTGAGCTATTATATGCATTCCTTTTTTATTTTGCCCTAAAGTCTGTATGTCATTTACATTCATGTTTGCTGTATCAAACTGATCTGTTTCTGCAGGATTGCTGTCAATCTCTACACACTGATTTCCCCTCAGCGCTATAATTGCACTACCTTCTGACAACCACAATCTAAAATTAATTGCATTCTGAACATTATTTGTGTCTGGAATCTTACTGATGAAACTAACATAAGATACTAAAAATGTTTTTTCTGAGCTCTGTCGTGAAATCTGCATGTCATGTACATTGGCTGCATTTTCCTCAGACTGATCTGTATTTGCAATACTGCATATGAATTTCCATTCTGAATTACATGTGTAGCATTTATACTGTTTTTTAAAGACTGTAAACTAGAATGTTACAATCTACATGTAATTTAAATCAAAAACTGTACTGATATTATAGGCCAAAATCCTGATATTTCTGTAAAAACATGTTATAGATTGGCTCCTGTTGAAATGCTGGCACTTGAAATGCTGAGTGCCGAAAAGCCAAAGAAAAAAAAAAAGACAGAAAACACAGGAGAACAGCGAATCTTGAAAATTATTACTCTCCTTAAAACTTTTTTTTGTGTGTGTGTGTGGGGAGGTCACCATTTGGAGCAAGCCCCTCACACCCCCAAACTTATATATACCAACTCCAAGATGGTCATACCTCATAGAAAAGGAAATATTCTGAGAAATGTCATCTCGGACGTAATATATGCAAGTTCATAGGTTCATAGGTTCGTACTAGGCTATCTGCCCTAGGGCATTTATAAGCCTAGCCAGAGTGTGTGTGTGGCTTACACCACCCCTTAGGATGAGAATACTACGCCCTTTTAGGGTTTAGTTTACTATGCCTCTGTCTAGTAGTGACACAGAGATGACCTAAACCTACGATCTCCCATCCACGAGATTTCTCTTGAATAGAGTCAGTGAGGGCTCTGCCTAACATGGACTGGGATTCTGTTCCAGAGTGTAGGGAGCCTCTGGGTTATGAATCTGTCCCTCCAGCACATCCTATTTATTTCTGTGTTGAGGTTTAAGTCACTTGTTCTCGTGGCTCTGATGGATTTGGATTTTCTGAGGTGGAGCATGTCCATTAATTTAGGATTGGACATGGCCTTGTACGTCAGGCACAGATCACCTCTGAGTAGCTGAATAGAGCTGGAGTTTTTCAGTCGGGCAGCATATGACATATGTTTAAGACCCTTTATCCTCTTGGTGAGGAACTTACTGCTGCAGGTGTCGGGTGAGATACATCCCAAATGGGGCATTGTACTCAATCATTGGCCTGATAAGAGAAGAGTACAGGGGCACAATGACCTCTCTTGACCTAGATGTGAAACCCTTCATGATAAGGTGGGCAATATAGAAGGTCTTCTTAACCATTTTGGCAATGTGAGTGTCAAATGAGAGGTTACTGTCAACCTGGGTCCCTAGGTCCCTGATTACCTCTTCTGTACTTAATGGATTACCACCTATGTGGTAATTTGTCGGTACCTTGTTTTTCCCAAAGGGTATGATTATACATTTTTTGGCGTTCAGCTTACGGCCATGGCTCTGGCACCAATTATCCATTTCTATGAGGCCTCTCTGAAGGATGTTTGTGTCTGCTGGAGTATCAATTATGGCGCCCAGTTTGTAGTCATCTGTGAACTTTGTCAGTCACAATCCTCCTATGTTTGCCTGTACCACAGAAAAATAAATGCCAAACAAGAGGGGTCCCAGGACTGAGCCCTGTGGGACACGACTGGCTTAGAGTCTGACATAGCTCCAGCAACTCTGACCCTGTGGGTTCTGTCCTTGAGCCAGTTTGCAACCCATCTTGTGACATATGGGTTTACATTTAAGCTGGTGAGTTTGTCTATTATGCCCGAGTGGGGTATTGTGTCAAAGGCTTTTGCAAGGTCAAGGTAGGCTGTGTGAACTGCCTTACCCTCATCAATGGCCTTAGTGACTGTTTCAAAAAAGTTGACCAAGTTCAAAAGGCAGGATCTGCCTTTGACAAAGCCAAATTGGGTAGGATCCAATGTCTGTAGGTCCCCAATGTCTTTGTTTATGAGTTCCATAATGATCCTCTCCATAGCTTTGCAGACCAGGCTCGTCAAGCTTATGGGGCGGTAATTTCCAGGGTCCATAGAAGCACCGCCTTTGTGAAGTGGGACCACTGTTGCCGTACGCCACTCTTTGGATACGTATCCTGTAGTAAGGCTAAGATTAAACAGCAGCCTTATGTGTGGGTTTAGTTCCTCTTGGAGTTCATGTAGTACACAGCCCGGGACACCATCTGGTCCCATTGATGCTGTGTTTTTAGCTTTAGAGAGGGCAGCTCTCACCTGGGCATCTGAGATGTTAGGGAGGCTACACTCTGCTGGGATAGTTATTTCTCCTTTGGGGAGGGGGAGGAAAAATTTGCACTGAACCTGTCTGCCAGAATGTTGGCAATGTCAGTGGGTTCAGTGTATTTTGTGTCATTTTGGACTAACTCTGAGCATACCTTGGAGTTTCCACCCAGGTTTCTAACATAGCTAAAGAAGGCCTTGTGATTGTCTTTTGTGTCTTTTGCAATTTTTCTCTCAAAGTTGGCCTTGGATGATTTTATGAGTGATCGTAGTTTTTTGCTAGTACTGATCAGAGATGCCTTCCCTTTTAGGGATTTTGCTCTGTCATGTAGTAGCTTCCTCCTCCTGTTGTAAAGTTTGTTTATGGCTGGGGTCCACCAGACCGTGCCTTTGGGGGAATGGGTCTTGGTTTTATTTGGGATTGCATGATCCATGCATTCTTGAAGGTGTCCATAGAAGGCATTTGCAAAGGATTCAGCAGTGTGGGTTGTGGTTTCCACTGGCCCAGGGGCCTTGAAGGATACCACTTCAGTCTTAAGAAGTGTGAAGTTTGCTTCTGAGAAGTTCTTCACTGTGGTCTTTTGTGCAGGGAGTGGGGGCAGGATGTGGATTTCCAGTGAGATTAATTTATGGTCTGATCTTACCAAAGAGGGATATACTTCCGGTGTGGAGCATTTCGTCCCCATGTTTGTGATGATCAGGTCTAGTATATTGTCTCCTCTTGTGGGAATGGTGACTAGTTGTTCCATTGCATTTGAGTTTATGAATTCTAGGAACCTTTGGGCTAGGGTGTTGGGGCTTGAGTAATGTTCCCAGTCTATGTTTGGGTAGTTGAAGTCTCCCAAAATGATGGTATTTGGAGAAACATTCATACTCTCCAGTGTCTTCAGGAAGGCTGTGTGGGGTTCCTGAGTTTGAGAGGGTGGTCTGTAGCATGCTACAAACTGTAAGGCAGTTTTGCCTATGGTTAGTCGCACCTGGATAGTCTCCGATGCTTCGTGCATTGCCACTAACCTGGAGGTGTGGGTATCTTTGATGAAAATGGATACTCCCCCTCCTTTTGTGGTTCGGTCCAAGTTTTGGGGCCGGAAAGCATGATATGAGGTAAAACCTGATAGTGCTGGGGTGCTCTGAGGAGCCTTGAACCAGGTTTCAGTCACTGCACAGACATCGATGTTCTCCATACTGAGGAGGGCTTCGAGGGCATGCATCTTGAGATTTAGGCTTCTGGCATTGAGCAGCATTACCCTTAGTTTTTTTCCACTTGTGTTTTCTAGGGAGGTAGGTTTGTCATTTGAGCCTTGCCTAAAAAAGGCACTATGGGGTGGCAAGAGCCTTGGCCAATATCCGAAGCCCAGGGTGACAGGTGCAAGCCATCCGCAGCGTGGCTTGTCAAGCATGTCATCCCAAGCAGACAGACATTGGATCCCCTTAGAATGACACCAGTAATTAAGCCAATTGTTAAAATTGATCATTTTGTCTTTGTACTGTGGCATCATTCTTGGTGAGGGTAAGATGCTGCTCAGGGTCAGGGTCATACCGGCCTGGGCTACATAATCAGAGAGCTCCTCTATGTCTCTTTTCATGTAGTCGAGGGAGGTACATCTCAGGTCGTTCACACCGGCATGTACAATGACTGAGTCATATTTGTACTTGCTGTGGAGTGACCTGAGTGCTTGTGTTATGTGGCAGATTCTAGTTCCCGACAGGCAGCTTACTGTGACCTTTTCCTTGTTCAGTCTGGTGAGCGGGACGTCAGTGTGTCTGACTATGAAGTCACCTATTACAAGTGTGTCTGGCATGTTGTTTGGCCTTAAGGGCTGTGACTGTTTAGCACACTGACTTTGTGAACTATGTGTTACATGTGCTATGTCTTGAGGTGGTGGTTGCTTGGGTGTCTGCTTTGGAGGCCTCTGTTGTTTTGGTAGATTTTAATCAGCCCGAGTATGTTTTTGTGTGTTTATGTGTTTGGTTTGCAGTTGTGATAGTTCTATGTGAGACTGGGTTTGTGGTATGCGTGGTTACCTTCTCCTCCTGACTGGTCTTGCCGGTACTGAATTGAGAGAGCTCAGCCTCCAGTTTGGCTATATAGTTGCATCTCTCGCATATATTTGTATTTGTTGGGAGGAGAAGAGGGTTGTCTGTGTACATGAGGCAAATGTAACATTGCCTCAAGATTCCCAGATTCACCAGCTGAACAGGAGAGGACGCCAGCAACTGACCCTTCGACATGCTAGAAATAGTGAAAAAGATTGCTGTGTAACTGAGTCAGAAAGGACCTATAGGGAAATGGGTACTCAACAGAATTTAGGTGAATGAAGTACTTTCTTTTGTTTAAGAGTGCTTTATCTGTATAAAAAATGCTTTAGGAGCAAGTGCTGAGCTTTTCAGATAGAGTATAGGCTGTTTAGATTGCAAGTAGAACAGTTCTAAGGGAAAAATTGAAGAGCAGACTTGGCGGAGCCAGAAAAAGTTTAACCTTGTTTAACCTGCGCAAACACGGATTTTAAGCAGTGAACTACAAAAGAGCTAGGAATGGTCCCAAACAACCAATTACTACAGCTTCTTGTGTCCATTTAGTCTCTGTTTTTCAGGACTCAGTCTAGTAGATCCCAACATTTCAAATGATTATTCTACAGATCTTAAGGAAGTATTTTCATATCCTCCCTTACTACAGCTTACTTCTGCATTTTTAACCTGTTTGCATCTTGAAATATTTAACAATCCTGTACTGATAATCTTAATGCTAATATTTATTGAATTAGACCACTTAAAATTCTGCTTTACCTCATTTTTTAACTTTAAACTATACATTTAGTGAAGCTTTTACTGTAGAAGTGTTTATACTTTTCTTAGATTTACTGTTTGACTTAGCTATAAAATTCATTGTCATAAACACTGAATACTTACCTAAGGTAGTGAATATAAGCACGGAGTCGGTGGCCTGTTGTTTTGCAACTTATTCAAACTTCCACTTGTAAGGATTCCCTTTCTTCTCCAACATCATACTGGTACCTTGCAAAATGTCTTCTTTTGTGGAAACTTGATTAAACTATAAACGATCCTTCCAAACTAATGCAACTAATATTAATAAAGCTCTTCTTCTGCAGTAACAGAGCTACTCTTTAAAACTGCCTTTAGATCACAGTCCTTCTGCTCACTGTCATGTCAGTGGCACAAAAGGTAACACACTTGCCTTTGGTGTAGAAGGCTGTGGGTTTAATTCCCATATGAAGTGGATGGATTGCTGACACTGCAGGGCAGCATAAGAGGATTACTGCATTTCTGAATGTGTTATCCATCAGATGAGACATTAAACTGAGGCCCCACATACCTGCATGGGTTTCATTATTCCCTTGGGCCAATAGCCTAGTACCTACCTATGAACCTATAACTTTCTTGGGTTGCATAAGCCAGGGAACCTTGTTGGCTAGGCTTACAAAGGCCCTTGGGCCGATAGCCTAGTACCTACCTATGTAACTATAACTTACAGCCTATAGATTTCCAGAGTTGCTACAAGATTCTGGGAACCACTTTAATATTTTCAAAGAGCGTGTTTAGGCACCATTTGTTAAACCAACTGAAAGTCTGGAGTTGTACTGAAAGTGCCAAATCACACAGCTTTCCATATCAGTGCACTTTTCAGAAAAAAATCACAATACTTTTTTCATTTGGAATATAGGAATTTTATTATGTAGTGAGCAGCAATATAAGAATGTACACAATAGTGGTAGCAGCATAAATAAATCTGTCTTGAATGACTGTGGTGATGAAGTGAAACAAATTGAAACTTCTGTAACCAAAGACTGCAAACAGAATACTCAAACTTCTGTAACTGAACACTGAAATGAACTGGACTGCATCAAACTTCTGTAATTTCTGAACTTCTGAACTGGCTTCTCTCTTGCAAGTTTCTCTCTTAATAGCAAAACACTGTAAATTTCCTACTCAGTTTTACATGCTTCCTTAACCTTGTACTATTGGAATAAGATTTATTATTGCAGATATCTAATCTCTGAAGGCCTCATAACTGTCTGCCTCTCTCTCTTTCTCTCTCTCTCTCTTTAATGTAGTAATATTCCCTTGAAAAACGAGTTCTGCACAGCTTGTAATGTTCTTTTCTGCATGTCTCATCTGTATCACTGTTGTGGCCTAAAGGCTATTTCACTGAAACATTCTTTTCTTCTGAAAATGCATTTGCTTAAAGTACAAGTAATACATAAAATATAAAATGAAGATATAGGCCTGTTAAATTTAATACTGCTGCATTTCCAGGCCTAAACAAAGACAATATTGTATTTATGTAGAATTTAGTTTAACAAAACTATATTTATCTAAGACTTGATCTTACAATTTAAACTTTGAATCTGTTAGGTTACATTACTTGTTATACTTTTAATATGCCTGCATTCTTCTTCTTCATATTCCTGTGGGATCTCCTTGACTGGTTTATACTTCACATATTTTCTGTGTTTGGGTCATTCTCATAGCAGTGAGCATAAGTGTGTAGAGAAAATTCAGTGATGTCCTTTTTATATAAAGATGAATATCCCTGAAAGCTCCACTGGTGTATGGGTTAAATAAATTGTTGTGGTTTTCTCATTTTCTGCCTCCACAGTCCAAACAAAGGAAGAAAAGCTATGGAAAAAGTCCTGAGACTTACAAGTGTGAACTCCAGAATTATTAAGCAAAAGTCTGAAAATATATGAGAATAACAAATGTTGAACATCACTATTCTTCATTAAAGTTTTTTTGCAAGAGGTAAGTCACTTTACTCCCACCAATGTGGGGGCAAGCCCTCATACCACCTGAGCTTATATATACTAACTCTAAGAATGCCATGCCTCAGAGAAAAGGGAACATTCTGAGAAATGACAATCTCTGACTTTAGAAAGGTCTGTATAGGCTCCCTACAAGTTGTCTAACAACAACTCATCAAACCTGGAAAACTGCCAGCACAGCTGATCAAAACCCAGCTGATTGAGTGTGCTGGCAGTTTGTGCTGTGAAAAATCACAGTACAGTGAGGTTTGGGGAAGTTGCCCTTTCCCCACTGTAGTGTTCTCTTGGAGTTAGTATATATACCTCCCATGTGTGGAGTGGGGGTATATGGGAAGATTTGGTCTTTTGTTTTAAGTTTATCAATCAACTGCTGATCAATACATATGTGGTTAGTCAGTCGCCATTCGATTGATTAAAGTTTCTATGAATTGTGGTTGATTTGGGTATTTTGATTAAATTCAGTATGCATATATACTGAATTTATAGGTATAATGAATTTAATCAAAAGACTCAAACATCAACCACAATACACTGGCAATGCAATCATTGACAAGTCATTGCACACATACTCTGAACAATGACCTTAGTGCATGCCCGCATACCCCCTGCTAATTATGTATACCAACTCCAAGATTGCATAGTATTGCAGAAAGGGCTTATTCCCCAACTCTGAGAAATGTACGATCTTGCACACCTGTCAACCATCTGCACAGCGGAACAAATTTTGTCAATTAAACAGATGTTAAGCAAACATAGTTTCAAGCAAATTCATGTCTCTCATTTATATATGTATATATTTATATAGTATAGCAATATATGTACGATCACATTTCAATGACACTGCATGTAGTATTTCAAATGTAGTGCCATATGTCATCATTTCTGTGCTGCAGTTGCAAATGCTGTGCACCACAAAGTTCCTGATCTCATTTCCACATTTAACACAGTTGTATAATTACACTCCACAAATCTAAATGTGACAGTGTCTTAGTAAATGTGCCAGTGTCTTAGTAAATTCATATGGCTTGAGTTGTAAGAACAGCAGCAAATAAAGATGGTTCCTGGATTTGCAATGGTTTCTGCAGGGAGAACAAAAAGTGAATACATTAAAATAAAATTATGGTTACAGTGGTTACACAGGCTCTGTATAGAAAACAAAAATAGGTTCATAGAATGTTACTAGACTAGTGGCCCTAGAACCTTTACAAGCTTACCCATGTTAATCCCAAGTATCCACATTTAGCAAATAAATAAATAAAATGATGATTACTAGGTTTACACAGAGTTGAATGTGGAATTCCTCTGTTGCTTCTCTGTCTAGACATATGACATCTCATGCAATTCAGGTATAAGACCAACTGCACCATGCATAGGATCATAGGAGGTTACTAGGCTATTGCCCCGAAGCCCTTATAAGCCTAGCCAAGAGTTTAACCCATGTTTAGACAAGTCAGCACCCAAAGCCCCTGTCCAGCAGGGACACAGGTGGAATCCAGGGGGTTTATTTTCTGCTTGATGTGGACAGGGAGTCTATTCCACAGATGTGGGAGTCTCTGGGACACAAATCTGTCCCACCAACAAGTCCTATTGATATCACAGACCAAGTTGAAGTCGCACATATGGGTTGCTCGAGTGTAGATAAAGGAAGTCTAGGTAGGAGCTACTCAAGAGCAGCTATTAATCATGAAGCTGATCTTTACCCTTTAAGCACAGCTTTGATAAAACAGTGTTTTGTTATAGACTTCTTCTGTCTGTCTGCTTTAGCCTCCCACGGGAACATTTCTTGGTGGGGTTTTTTTCTGTCTTTTCCTGGGCACCAGAACAGAACAAAGGAACATATATGGGGAACTCTGTTTTACAGACAAGAAACACCCTAACAAGGTGTGAGATTGCAAACAGACAGATAACACTATGGAAGACTGACTGCTGAAAATATCTGCCTGGAAGGCTGAAGTTCATGTGCTGCTTAGTTCCAAATTTTAGATACAATTTCCTGTAGCAATGATCAAAATCATAGGTACAATTTTCTGAAGCAATAAGCCTCTCAATTATATGTCGTCTATTACGGGGATGACCTCACCAAAAGTACCTCCTCTCTCAAATGTGTATCAGAAGATACTGCCTTAGTACATTATTCTTGAGCAGTAGTGTAGCTAGGGTGGAACAAAAGAGGCAACTGCCCTAGGTGCAAAGTGTTGTGGGCATGACTAGCTAATCCTTATCTTTTTTAATGCAATACTGGCTTTTCAAAGCTAGTATTGCATTTGTGGTCAAACCTGAGCACTGTAGTGCAGCATGTGTGATCTAAACTTTAACTAGATCTTTAACTTTAAACTTTTTAACTAAAGTATAAGCAGTGCAGCTCTTCGTGCAGCCAGGGTATAAACTGTAGCAATTGTTGAGGGATGCTTGCTGGCAGGGCACAGAAATTGAATGCCTGGGGCAGAAGGGAAGGGGTGTGTTGTGCATCTGACCACCTGGTCTGTATGCCTGTAAAAGGAACGTCTGTTATTTGTTTTTTCTCTTCAGTGGAAGAGCTAAGACGGTGTAGCTCTAACTGTAGTAAGCAGATTGCTTATCGAGTGGCTTATTACAGTGGTTTTTTTTGCTTTTGGTTTTGTTTTTTGGGTTTTTTTTTTTTTTGCTCATTGAACCAGCTATGTTTTTTCCTGACAAACTGCAATTCCCAATAAAAATTATAGGCAAGGCCAAAGGCTTTTCATGTAGGAAGATGGGTGGTACTTAATGCAGTGGTTGCTCCCTAGCCCTTAAGCCTATACAAGTGCAGCTGTTGTGGGTTGCTCATTCATTCCTTATCTCAGTTACCAATAGCCCTCTGACAATGAGGCCAGTTTGAAAACTTGTTTTGCTGATATCATAGTAAAAAAAGGAATTCCACTTTCAGTCTGGCTATATACTGGGGCATTTAGTTTACATACTCTTGTTTTCCTACAGGACATAATATGCTGACTCAGATCATTGTGTGTGCATGACATAGGGATATGTACTGCAGGTGGCAAAAGTCATCCCAGCTATCTTACAGTCTGCAGTTATACATCCTTCTATAGTTAAACACAATAGGTATAATTGCAGTAGCTTGTGTCTCTGATGATTTCTGACTCATTATATTTTCAGTAAGATTGTCACAAAGAAGCTAGTGTGATACTATTTCTACCAGAACTCATGGTCCAACAGTCAGAGACACAATTATTATCTGTTCACATGCCTGTGAAGAAAGAGTAGTACAAGGTATAGTGAAAATATAGATCCGATGGGCCTTTTTGTAGTTATTCTAAAAAGACACCCCCGTTCATGAACATATCATTCACCCCCAACACCACTTTATGGGGATGAATGGTTTGGGCATATGTACTGATTTAAGGACATGCATTCTTATTTGCAGAAAGAGAGGTATGGATTTAGACATATATTACTTTGTGAAAGACACACGAAACAATGGATTTCATGTAGTACCTTGCTGCAATGTATTTAAAGCACAGCACCTATAAATGTACCCAGTGACCCAGTGCTCTGTGCACCCAAACAAACTAGCGTCACTACTATAAATGTAAAAAGGAAGGTCAATACCCAGGTGAATAAGACAATTTCACTTCAGCCTGAATCCTTGCCTACTCTTCCTGTAACAATGAAAGACATTTCAGCTAATTCATCGGTCCCCTTCATGTCAGCAGCACCTGCCGAATGCCCTTCTGCACACTGTGCTCAGGGGTCATCAATCAGCAGCAACGCTACATTTAATGAACCAGTTTTGAAGCTTTAAGCTGTGCAAGCATCATCACCATTTAAAGACACTACCCCTACCGAAAATGTGAACCAAACTAAGCCTGTATCTCATTCTTACAAATATGCTTCAGTACATTCTTGTGTATCTTACTTTATGAAGAAATTTAGAAAAAATGTATGCCATTCGAGTACATTTCTTCAGTCACACAGAGATAAGCCTCCGGTCTCTGTTCCCATGACAGCAGAATCTTTACAAAACAAGATTTCAGAGCAGCCCTCCTATCATGCAACAGAGTCTATGTTTAGCCATTGAATGAAACTTTCATTGAACAACTAATAATCAAACACTAAACATCGAACATTTCTTTTACCAAGCGGTCCTGTCTTCGTATAGCCATAGTTGTCCAATATTGTGAACATCCAATGATGCTGTACAGTAAAACTAAACAAAAATAACATTCCTAAAAACACTTCTCAAATGCACACTGTATAACATAAACAACACCTTTTATATGTGAATAAACAAGACTATTATCCCCTTATAAAAGCGTTGTTACCTCACAGCAAGAAATTCTCCCGTTCGATTCTCAGCTGGGCTTGGGGGTGCCTTCTGTGTGGAGTCTGCATGTCCTCCCCGTGGTTGGGGAGCTTTCGAAAGACATGCGTGCATAAATGGGCGTATCTTCATTGGAGGTTGGGTGTCGAGCTGGCACCTCGGCGTTTCGTAAAAATCTACTGCCAATCATTAGCAGACCGCTGTGGCGACCCCTTACAGAAAGCCGAAAGACAAACAACAACAACATTATCCCCTTATAAATAGTGATGTAAATGTATACTGAAATATTTTTTTAAATGCATATTTCCATGTATCCCAATGTATTCCTATGCAGAAAGATAAATAACCTAATAGGTGCAGAAAGTGATGTCAGTGAACAAGGCTACACTTTTAACATGAGAGCTTCAGCTGTAATAAAGGAATGCACATCATAATTGCCTCTGTTTTCAATAACTACTTGTAAATGATAACACCTTTCAACAGTCTTCCATTCCTTTGGAGAAGGAGGGCAGCCACCCAACAACTGCAGAATTAATTAATCAACTCTATTTTCTCCCTCACTAATACAGATATAATAGGGATGTCAGAAATTCTCCTATCTAGTAAGCAATGGACTTGCCTATGTCATCCTTCAACACAGTTTTGAGTCTGAAGCAAGCGCAACTCACTTAAGCAGGAAGTTTTCTAAAACGTAACTGGAAACATAGGAGGAAATCAAGGACAAATATAACTACGAGTATGTACTTTACGTGGATGACCTAACAAATATACATCTGTAAAGTATGTATCTTTACCTTCAACTGGAAACACTTTACAAAGATCATGAAATGCAGGAACAACTTCATCTTCCTTTAAAAACAATAGAGCTACAAGTTTTTTTTTATGGCAAGTTGAAATTCCATACATTTTCTGTACAGAGCTGACGATCCTAGTATTTGCACTTTTTTCCAAATCTTCTGAGCAAAGCAAAAGAAACTGTCTTTGCATTCTGCATAATTAATGTTATGTTTAATACTTTTAATAGCAGTCATTTCAAAGTCGCACAACACATACTTTACAGTAGCATTTAACCAACATTCTGAAATTAAATGCAAAATGCATTCCTACATATCGTTGTAAGCTTCAAGGAAAAACACTCCTAATAGCACTAAATGTCTGGCGCAAATAGTCTCCAACAGTAGAAAAGCATCGTCAGCCAGACAACCACACTGAAAATCATAAAAACTGTGCTTTATTCAAATTAAATTAAAAGTATACTAATCTTGTAAAAATGAACATAAAATCAGTAATTGTAGTAAAGGAAGCTATATACATAGATGGCAGGCATAATCATCTAATATATATTTAAGAGGACTTTTTAACTCATCATGCATTAGCACTTCATTGCCAAGAAATATGTGAACCACTAATTTTACTTTTATTTTCCTAGTTAGTTATCCTTTCCTGACCAGGTTAGTCCGACTAGGCTAGTTCATAGGTTCCTAGATTCATAGGTGTTTACTAGCAGGTTCATAGGTGTTTACTAGGCTAACGACCACAAGGGTCTTTTTAAGCCTAGCCATGCACCCAAATCTCTGACAAGTTCTGATACCCTTAATAAGTGTAAGCATGGGCCTGGAAGATGAACCATTTGCAGGTTACCTATGTCCATTAGAGATATAGGTACCAAACCAGGGATGAATTTCTGGTTTCCCATCCAGTTTGTTCAAGCTGCACTTGAATTGGGTTAGGTAGGAACTCTGCTTCACATGGATGGGGAGCCTGTTCCATAGATGGGGTAGTCTCTGGGATGCATACCTATCTCTCCAGCAGGTCCTATTCATATCACAGGAAAGGTTTAAGTCTTTAGAATGGGTAATTCTGGTGCTGCTTGGTTTGTGGATATGCAGGAGGTCCACCAGAGTGGGGTCTGACAATGCCCTGTATGCCAAACATAGCTCTACCCTCAAAATTCTGTAGGAGACAGAATACAGGGATAGGGCCTTGAGGAAATTAGCACAGGACATTTTACTTACTCCCTGTATTCTTTTAGTGAGGAACCTCTGTGGACGTTCCAATTGTTGGATATGCCTGGTTAGGTACATACCAAAGGGGGCACTGTACTCAATGATAGGTCTGATGAATGCCGAGTACAGTGGAACAATGACTTCCTTGGACTTAGGTGCCATACCTTTCTTAATAATTTGTGCAACATAGAATGATTTCCTCACCACTGTAGACATGTGATGGTCAAATGCTAGATTACTATCTATGTATGTCCCTAAGTCCCTGACTACTGGGTCAACTCTAGAGGTGTGTTGTCAATATGATAGTTACCAGGGATGGATGACTTCTCAAAGGATACTATTATGCATTTCTTGACATTTAGTTTTAGTCCATGGCTCTGACACAAGTTGTTTGTCTGTGTCAGCCCCTCCTGGAGAACATTTGTGTCAGTGTGAGATTCAATGACAGCGCCTAATTTGCAATTATCTGCAAATTTAGTCAGCCAGAGACCACTGACATTGGCCTTGACTTCTGAGAAGTAAATGCCAAAAAGGAGCGGTTCAAGGACTGATCCTTGAGGGACTCCATTTGTGACTGGCCTCTTTGTAGAGTTGGACTCCCCAATTCCATCTTCCTGGGTCCTATCTGTCAGCCAGTTGACTATCCACCGAGAAACATACGGGTTTGTACCTAACCTCTTGAGTTTGTCAACAATGCTTGAGTTGGGTAATGTGTCAAATGCCTTGGGCAGGTCAAGGTAGGCAGTGTGATTGATATTATCCTCATCCACTGCTTTGGTGACTTTCTAAAAGAAGTCCACCAGGTTGAGTAGGCACAATCTGCCCTTGACGAAATCAAACTGGGTTGGGGCCAGTGTCTGGAGGTTTACTATATCTTTACTGATCATCTCCATGATAATTCTTTCCATGGCTTTACATATAAGACTAGTGAGACCTACTACTAAACATTAAAAAAAACCACCAAAAACTTGGCCTGCTCTACCGACACAAGCGATACCTCACCCCAGCTACCAAGCTCACTTTCTCTACCACATTTCTTACCCTCCCTTCTCTATGGTGCCCCTCTTTTAACAAACCTACAATCATCTCTCAAAACAAAACTATCCACTTGTTATAATAAAATAGCCAGATTCACCACTAGCAAAAAATCTTCAACCCATCACTGTGCACCACTCCATAAACTAAATTGGCTTGAATTTCCCAGCTACCTCTCCTATACTCAGCTCACCTATGCACACAAACTAATTTTTCCACCATCCCTCTGTCCCTTCCTGTCCACTACCTTTAAAATACACCACACCCAAAGACTTCTCAGATCTACTAATCAAAACCTAATAGAAGTCTACAGACCCCTTCACCCCCCAGGACAAAACCTCCTGTCCTTTTCCCTAGCATGCCTATGGAACTCCCTCCCTCCTTCCATTCGTACCATCACTAGCCTCCCTACCTTTAAAAAAATCACTCCACTCCCACCTGACATCCACATGGGAATGCTCCTGCTCCCATCCCACATAATCATTCTCCACTTTCTACAGTCTTCCATTGCATACATTCTTTATTGAAGCTAGTAATCAATTTCTTAATTATACCTACCAATCTGAAAGGCTTCTGCATCTATCTACTCACTTTCTAATCCTACTTGAACAATGCTCTCAAAAAAAAAAAATAATTTTGTTTTTTAGTATTTTTGATTGTAATCTCAGTATTTTGTTATGTCTTGTAATCAGAAATTGTTTGAAATGTAAATCTCTGTAATCTTTGTGTAATCTGTGTTGGAGCTTTTCTCCCCAGGACTCCATTGAAAAAGGGTTCTTTTGGCTCAATGGACTATCCATGTTAACCAACTGCAAATAAATAAATAAATAAATAAATAAATAAATAAATATGGGTCTGTGGTTTCCAGGATCTGTAGATGGCCTACCTTTGTGCAGAGGATGACTGTTGCCTTTCTCCATTCATGAGACATGAAGTCTGTTTGGAGGCTACAGTTAAATAATAATTCCAGAGGCCCTGATAGGGCATGTTTCATGCTATTTAGAAGGCATCCTGGGATATTGTCTGGGCCTATTGATGCAGTGTTCTTGGTCTTGGAGAGAGAGCATTAAGGACCTGTTCCCTAGTGATAGTAGGGGGAGTTCTATTTGATGATATTTTTTTTTTATATTTTTTTATATTTAACATTTGTTGACTGGGAAAGTCCGACTAGGTTCCACAAATCCTGTTTTCAGTGGAGGCCCGGGGAGAAATGCTCCATATTGCCTGAGGGAAGATTGAGGGGGCGAGAGGGGTAAAGTTGGAGCTGAATTCATCAGCCAGGGGGTTTGCTGTATCTTCTGACTCAGTATAGGTGACTCCATTGACAATGAGCTCTGCACACAATTGTGTATTGCCTTTGAGGTTGCGGACATAACTAAAGAATGCGTTGTGGCTGTCCTTGGCCTGGGAGGCCAAAGTTACCTCAAATTTGGCTTTGGTAGACTTTATTTGTCCTCTGAGTTGTTTGTTTAATTTAATGAGAGTGCTTTTATCCGGCTGGGGGCTGCGCCTCATAATTTTTCCCATGATTTTCTTCCTCCTGTTATACAGTCTATTGATTTTGTGATTCCACCAGGGTGGCTTGTTTTTGAGTTAGTTCTGTACTTCTTCCTGGTGGGTACAGCTGCCTGCATGCAGCTATTAACATGCTTGTATAAGGTTTCTGTGAACAGTTCTGCATAGGCAGCAGTGTTCTCAATGTTAATGGGGCCTTGAAATTTTGCCACGTTCTCACTTAGTAGCAGGAGGTTAGCCTTAGAATAGTTCCTGAATATTCCAGCTTTAGCTGGGTAACAATGTTTTATTTTTACTTCAAAGGAGACCATTTTGTGGTCTGACCTTATCACAGAAGGCATGGTTGAACCCCTGGTTGGTGTATTGACTATTTGGTCCAGTGAGTTTGTGTTTACAAAATCCTAGAATCTCTGTGCATGTACATTTTTCTAATTCTAGTACTTTCATTCCCCTTAAATGTTCTAACATTGTTCAAAGTTTTGAAAGGGTATTATGTAAAAAAGTGGAACTTGAACACCATAAGTTTGTTAGATCTAGAAAAGTGTATAACTTATCTAGGGGTAAATGGGATACTTTAAGATCATGTAGAAGTTCAGAATGTGATGTTGAATTTTGTCAGGCAGATAAGGTGTGTGTGTGTGTGTGTGTGTGTGTGTGTGTGTGTGTATGTGTGTGTGTGTGTGTGTGTGTGTGTGGGGGGGGGGGTAACTGGGTGTTGTTTTCCAAGGAGAAGTATAATAAAATGTTTTTTGATATGTTAGCTGGTCCAGAATATGAAAAATTGGCAAACAACCCCAAGAAACATTACAACAATCAGTTAAGTTAAATTTTGGATAAAGGGGAAGCCTTGTTTTTTTCATGGAGAGGGATGTAAGCAAGTTTTTTGTTAAATATTCAGAATACCCTATTTTTTATGCCATCCCTAAAGTACACAAGAATTTAAATGACTCCCTGGTAGACCAATTGTGGCATGTATGGAGTCATTTATGCAAACTACTGGGATTTTTTTTTTATTTTCATTTAAAGAACTTTCTGTCTAAAATTCCTTCCCATATTAAGTGCACTGCTGATATTTGTCAGGAAGTGAAGAAAATTCAGTGGTGTAAAGATTTTTACTGGGCTACAGTAGATATTAAAGCTTTATACACCAATATTAAAAGAAGGTGGGGATTAGAAGCAGTTTTTTGGATGTTAGGGGAGGGACCATGTACAGCTTTCTGGTGGAATTATTGGAATTTTGTTTAACACATAATTATTTTTGTTTTGGGGGTGATTACGTTTTGCAAAAAGAAGGCACAGTGATGGATTTTTATGGCTTTTTTTGAGAATAGATTCATTTATTTTACAGAAATTTTGCAAAGAATGTTATTTTGTTTAAGCGTTACATTGATGATTTAATTTTTATATGCAGGGGGAATTTGCATGAGTTTTCTGTATTTATTGATCAGTTAAACCAATTAGTTGGGGTTGTTTTTTTTATTTTTACTGTGGATAGAAAGAATATACAATTCCTGGATGTGGAATTTTATGTCAAGGAAGATTTGAAGGTAGAACATAAATCCCATGTGAAGCCCACTGCATTTAACAATTTCTTACAGGCAAGTAGCATGCATCCATCACATTTAATGGAAGCATTACCTGTGGGTGAATTTAAAAGGATTTATGAGAATACTTCAGATAAGAATTTGGTGGGAGAAGAGTTTATGAAGATGGAATGGAAATTGTTTCAAAGGGGTTATTCTAGCATCAGTTTGAAAAAAGCTAAGGACAGTGTGTTAAAGGTGGGGGGGGCAGTAGCTGTGGTACAAGTAATAATAGTTACAATTTAATAGGCATCATTCTGATCAGGATACTGATAGGCAGGATAAAGTATTTTGTTACCAGATTTTCCCCATTTTCTGATATTTTGAGGAGGTCAGGGAAAGATATGTGGCCTGTGGTATGTGAAGATGATTAACTAAAGCATCTGTTCCCTTCACGTGTCAAATTTTCTTAACAAAAGTATTTAAATTTAAGGGAGTTGTTAGGTTTTAAGAAGGTTTCTTTCCAGGGGGCTAACATGGGTTCCTTCCCTTGTGAATGATGTAAAGTATGTTCTAGGATTAAGAACATTTCAGGTAGAAAAAGTAACGGTAAATGTTTTCATTCTATGGGAAGGTTTTCATGTGTTTCTTGTGGGGTGGTTTATATTGTAGGGTGTGGGTGTACACCTGTGAGGTGGTATGTTGGACAGACAAAACGTATGGTAAAAATTAGAATTCTTGAACATCTGGGACATATTAGAAATAGGAATTTCGATAGCTCAGTAGCTGAACAATGTATTAATGCATATGGGGGTTCTGATGCTAGTTTCTTCTTTAGTGTGTTGGCTACACCTTTTCTTGCTAAGGTGGGGATTTTTTAGCTAGTTTGTTAAAAATGGAAAGCAGGTTCATTTTAAAGTATAATACTTTAAAACCTAAAGGTATGAATCTGGATGTGAATTTAAATGTATAAGTTATAATATTGTATATATGATTTTTGTAATTCATTGCATATGGAAAAATATTTTACCCTTTTTAAGGGTATGTTTGTTTAAGTAGGTTCTTGTAGTAGATTATTGGGTGATGAGGTGACTGTTTAATTGGAGCAGTTTGATATAAAATGAGAATGGTTGGTGGCTTATGTTATTACTTGAAGGGTGTTTGCCGAGGTACCAGAAACACCATTAAAAGTTGAAGTTTGTTTCCAGTGACTTCCTCCTGAGTGTATTTTATTTTGGATATTTTGTGTTGCTGGGTGATTGGACATGTACATTTGGTGTTGTATAGGATTCCCAGTAAATAGAGGGGTAGGCTGAGATTCAGTATGGTTGAATCCCTGGTTGGCGTATTGACTATCTGGTCCAGTGAGTTCTTGTTTACAAAATCCAGGAATCTCTGTGCATGTACATTTGGTTTTGTATAGGATTCCCAGTAAATAGAGGGGTAGGCTCTTTTTGAGAGAGATCTGAAGTGGTATTTATGCTACAAGGGAAAATTTTGGCAAGGGGATCAGAGAACATTTCCTGTTCTTTTTGATAGATAGTGTGGGATCATATACATCCCCTATAATACCTCTAACTCAAATAGATGGGACCTCAGTTTAACATCTTAGTAAAAGGCCAACACATGCAGGAGTGTAACACACCCAACTGCTTTATTCAGAAATCAAGTCACCTGGAGTGGGAACAGAACCCACAGAGTCCTGGTTTTCCAGCATGAAAGTGGGCTGTACTATCTGTTTAGCCACCTTTTGCATCAGTTGTGAAGGACCATTCTACAGAGGAATCTGCTTTCATAAGTAGGCACTCCCACTGTTACAAATTACATACTAACCCATGCATATTCCAGGTAAGTGGTATTTTTCTGTAACTAAAATTTAGAAAATTAAACTGTTTCAATTGCTTGTTATCAAAATGCCACAAGGAAGTGAAAAGAAATTTGTAACACATCTGCTGTTAACTGCCAAAGATGTATGCAGCAACAACGACAACGGAAATTGTGAAGACTGCATCAACATGGCCTAAGTGTCACATGAGTGCAGTGTTCACCATTACCTGAGGCACATTTAAGGATAGTAGCATACACAGGTATACTTAGTATAGCTAAGTACATACATTTTTGTGCAGTTATTAAAACATTATGGCTCATAGAGCACAGTATGTTGACAGTTGTTTTAACTAACACATTATAAATACATACTCAGCATGCTTAGACACAAGAATACTTTTCCTAAAGCAATTATTTTGTTGTTGCAGACAGTAGCCAAAAAAATAATTTCTTAAGTATATCAGCAGTATGATCTGAAGATGCGTGCACATATTTCATTAATGTGCTAAATAAGTGAAAGCAAATAATATGAAGCCTGAGTAAGAAGAGGATTTTCTGACCACACCGCTTGCAGAAATATATGCAAGGATGCATGGGAGAACTACCTACTACAAGGACCAATGGGTTAATTCTGGAGAAAGCAAAACACAAAATATCTGTATCTGATTATCTCAAAAATAAAATTATTTCAAAGTATCCTGATTTGAAGAATAACACTAATGTACCAGTGGGGGTGAAATCTTATAAAGTCTTTCCCCTAGGAGTCTATGCCTTTCCTGCTGTATCATTCATGTAATGCAACAATTCAAAGGTTATAGCCCCTCAGAAGAGTGCTATAGTTCATTTGGAGATCAAAACAAGGACTGATGGCCCCTGAAACAAATACCTCAGCAGTGCAAAGTGCACACTTTTAATCTTAATTATAAAGACATATTGTGCAAGTTTTTTACTGAAGTTCTAAGAAAAAATCACCAGCAAGTGTTCTTGTGGCCATAAGCCTCCTTCTGAAGACTGGTGAGTCATACAAGGTCATTCAGAAGATTGTGGCATGTTCAACAAAAACTTGAGAACAAACTTAAACAGTTAAAAAAAAGAAATTGTTAGCCTTTGGAAGGCTATATCGGGGTACCTAGAAAAGAAAATATAACAAAAGAGGGCAGATATATGAAGGAATGTATACATTTTAGAACAGAAGATGTAAGTTTACAATCAGGAACTCAAACAGAATTAACATATAATTTTCCAAGGCAGACTAACTAGGATAGACTAGATATAAATGATATTTTACAGTTGCATGGGATTTTAATTGAACGTTTTGAAACATATCCAGTAAATGTTTGAAGATTTAAGGAATTGATAGTGAAAATTATTTGAAAGTTATTAGGGAAGATACAATTTTTTTCAGAAGGTATAACTAGGGGGTGGGATGAAATGAAAATGGGGTTTAAAATGTAGTAGAAATAAGAGAGAAAGAGATATGGGGAAAGAAGTAATAGGAATTATTTTGAGGGGTTGTCAAGGGTTAAAATATTGCAGAAGAAGGGAAATTTCACAGAACAAGAAGAGGAGCAACTGCTGAGTTCAAGAAAACAAGTGAGCATTTGAAGATATGCATGAGTTTGGAAAGGTTGCTTTTAAGCAATTGTCGAGAACAGAAGAGAAAATTAACGAGTATTTAGGATAATATGCATGAGTCTAGAATGGTTGCTATTAAGCAAGTACTTTTTGATAACAGCTTCAGAACACAAAAATATTAACACAACAACTCAGGCTGCCTGCTGCCAAACGTAGAGAGCCTATGACAAGAAAAATAACCAGAGATCCTATAAAAATACTATAGATATTTCAGAATGTCTATGAAAATCTGTATAAATCAGAGAAATAGGAAAACCAAGAAAGGGCACATGTGGAAATATTTATGGAATATTTAACTATGCCAATGTTAGAAGATGGTGAGTCTCTAGAATTAAAATCTGGTCTCTAGGACCAGAAGGAATTAATGTGGATATTTGGAAGTTATTAGAGAAGAAACTTATAAAGATCTGGAAAGTTTTGGTTAATAATATTTTAAAAAGGGGGCAGTACAATAATGTTGAAAAACTGGTGTAGTGGCTGTATTACCCAAAGTAGATAAATACCTTTCAAACTTGGTTTCAATTTTAAACCATGCTTATAAAGTATTTATGTCTAAACTGCACAATAGAGCAGCAAGAGTGTTGCCAAAATTAATTGATATGAATCAACGTGGTTTTGTGGAGGCGAGACAAATATTTGACAACTTTAATAACATAATGTTGATCTAGAGGGAGCAGAATATACAGATTTCTGCTATTGGTGATAGAATTTGCTGCACAGAAGATATTCAGTAGAGTCTGTTGTGCTTTTCTGAATACAGTAAAAGCACTATTTGTATTATCTGACAAAATAATAGGATTAATTAAGAAGCTATATAAAGAACCAGAAGCAAAAATTAAGGTGAGAGGATATATCTCTGATAAGCTGTGTTTGAACTGAGGAACCAGTTAGGGGTGTCCTATTTCTCTTTTTGTTATTTGCTTTATACTTAGAGCAGTTAGCAAAGAAAATAAGACACTCACAAATTCAAAACTATAATTTTTATAATAATCAGGAAAAGTTAGCTTTGTACACAGACAATATTATATGTACCAGATAAGTACAGAAAATTATATTCTGGTCTTTAGGAACATTCTGAGAAAGTTTTATAAAGATAAAACAAAGGCTTTAGTGCTAAACTATGTACCCACATATGAACTGGTTCAGCAATATTCATATTTACAGGATATGTTAAGGTGAAATATTTACGTGCACAAATTAAAAATGATTACATTAATAGCTAGGATATATGGGAAGAGACTATACAAAAGATAATGCAACAACTGAGAAGTTGGATACTATTGACAATAGATATGAATATTAAAAGGCATGCAGTGAAAATGTTTTTGATCCCTTTAGTTTTATATACAGGTCTGGCACATTTTTTCAAACAAGGATGAAGTTGGGAACCATAATTAATAAAGAGATGAAGGATGGCAGTTTTTTTCCCTATAAAATAAGTTGGTTTAGGATTACTTGAGTGGAAGGGATACTTTAGAGTGATGCAGTTTTATATATATATATATATATATATATATATATATATATATATATATATATATATATATATATATATGTGTGTGTGTGTGTGTGTATGTATATATATATATATATATATATATATATATGTGTGTGTGTGTGTGTGTGTATATATATATATATATATATATATATATACGTGTGTGTGTGTGTGTGTGTGCATACAGATATAATGCCCCCCACATTTGGGTCAGTAATCAAGGAGCATGAATCCTCACCACTGACACTGGTGAGGGATATTCACTTAGAACAAAAATAGATACACACAGTATTTTTAGTTGCTGGTAAAATGGGATAACTAGGCATATAACATAATGCATGGTGGCTTTAAAAATCAATCAGAAGACATTAAAAAATACTTGAAGAGAAAAGGGAAAGTAAATATACAATGAAACAGTGGGGTGACATTTATATGGCTCCCCAGGACTCAGAAGTCAAGAAGGTTTATGACTGTGTTATAGCCGTCTTTGCATAGGCATTTTACACCTCAAGTAGACTTCAGGAAATGTTTCCTTAGGTAGAGAGCAAATGCTGAAGGTGTGATGGGAAAGACTGAGAGAGAGGTAATTGGGAACATGTTATTTTGGGAATGTAACGAGTTGGCCGATTAAAAAAAATTCCCTGCAGAATACTTTGCCAGAAATGTTGGTGGAAGAAATTATTTTAATCAAGGGGATGATTCTTTTGAGCTGGATATTTAAAAAAAAAATAACTATTAGCCTTTTCTTATTTTTCTTGTTCTTTGGTAGCCTTTTTGCTTTTTTCTTTTTTCTTGTTCCCCTGTAAGCAAATGAATCATCAGTTAAAACTAAAGCTCTGCAAACATCTTCTAAGTAAAACAAACATGACAAATCTTATTCTTATGTTAATAGATACATTTACACTGTGAAACATTGGGCAATGTACAAGGGCATACGTTAGTCAAGAAGAGGTTCAAAATGTTTAAACACGACTGTGCCTTCATCTAATACTGTTTTGAGATGTGTTCACTCACTCCACAGGTGGTAGGATATCTCATTTCGCATGTTCTTCCTCCCACCTCACTGCCTCATTTGGGGGTCTGTGACAGACCTGTATAAATAACATCTGCTGATACAGTATTTCAGTTTGAGAAAATAATCTGCTTTGGGCATTTTGTCTGGGCTTATGTAGAATTCAGCTCCAGATGTTACCTATGAACTTTCATTTCCTTCAATGAGTGATTTTCTGACTATTTTTGTTGGGATACCCAAGGAGACCACACAATTGCTATTCAGGCAGTTGATACATACAAGGAAGGATGATAAAAGTTAATGAAAGTTATGTGATGTGAGACTTCCATAGATCCATTGGTCTATAGGTGATTCCAATATGGAGACACACTAAGTAGACACTGGATTCCTTCCTCTCAGCATTAGATTTAAATAAGTTAAGAAACTAGCAGTTAAAACAGAAGAGGAACTGGTCTTTCTTGGGTAAAGAAACTCTACATGAGCTCTAGAAGAGGTGAAAAGCAAGGCAAAGTAGAAAAAAGCAGTCAGACAAACAAAAAGTCTACTGAAGCATGATCCAGAAATACATCCTGACAGGGCAGAAGTGGTGACCATAAAAAAGAGATGGAGGGAAAGGAGAACATGTTAGGGCAGATTTTAAAAGACAAAGTAAATAGAATTTATATGGAAATCTGTAAAATAAAGACGTGGTAAACCAACATAAATCTGAAATAGAAAATTGCTCAAAGGAAAGTCAGAGGATTAATGAGAAGCTCATTTAGCAAGAAGCACAACAAGAGGGCCTGAAGATTAAATTAACTGATGAGAAGCCCATTTATGAAGGGAAAATTTAAGATTCGTTGCAATCTCTGAGAAACTAGAAGGCACAGAGTGTGAGGAGTTTATGGCAAAACAAATAAGGCCGAACATGGTGTACCTGCCAGGTGCACTCACAAAGAAAATTCCAAGACCTATCCTGGTCAAACCTCAATACTATAGACAGAAAGAGTGTATAATGGATGCTATGTGGAATAGGGGAAAGGATTTAAAAATTGGAACCACAAGGATTTATGTGGATAAGACTATTCTGTAGCCACAAACCAAAAGCGAAATTAATCCCTTCCATTTATTACGTTGTACAATCAATTGCAGATATGGAGTTAAGATGTACCTGCCTAGGGAGATCACAATGAAGGACCTGCAAGCTACTGGTGCAGCACAGACTTTGCACTCTGAGAAGAGGAGGAAGAGGCAACAGAGGAAGCTGGGAAAGGAGAGATGCAGAAAGAAATCCAGTATCCAGTATACAATCCAGTTTACAAGACAACTAGTAAACCTTTCCTGGTGTTTCACCAAGTGATGGTAGAAAATAAGAGTTAAATAGAGCAACACAAGACAGTGGAGGAAATCTTGTCAACTAAAGATTGGAAACCTGAGGGTCCTATGGAATAGCATAAAAATGAATAAATACAGCAAAATGTTTGTAATATACAGTATTCTATTACATCAAGAATGTTTGTTACTTTTGTTTTTTGATAATGGAAATGTGGTGTCTTTCTTTCATTTGGGCCTAGACAAAGTAAGCCCCATATACAGTCTCAGCACTGGTTACCATTTGCCACACTTACTGATATGGAACATTTGAAAGGTTACAAAACAGTACCATTAAAAGCAAGTACTGTATTGTAACAGAGGTTGCTGATATAGGTTCATAGGTTCATAGGTAGTTACTAGGCTATTGGCTCTAGGGCCTATACAAGCCTAGCCAAAAAGGTACCCTGACTTTCGCCACCCAAAAAATTATTTTCCTGTGCCCCTGTCAAGCAGAACCACAGAAGTGATCCCCGGGTGAATTTCCTATTACCCATCCAATTATCAATATTTTTCTTGAAGAGTGCTAATGAGGAGCTCTGTTTAACATAGATAGGTAGTCTGTTTCAGAGTATGGGAAGTCTCTGGGACAGGAATCTATCCCTCCAGCATGTTCTGTTTATTGTGGTGACAAGGTTTAGATCCCTACAGCATGTAGCTCGGTGGGATTGGGATTTTTTTAAGTGGAGCATGTCCAACAGCTCTGGGTTTGACATAGCTTTGTATGTTAGGCAGAGATTGCCTCTGAGTAGGTGATATGCGACGGAGTAAAGCTGGAGTTTTTTGAGTTGGTCTGCGTAAGTCATCTTTTTAAGGCCAGTAATCCTCTTTGTGAGGTATTTTTGCGGCCTTTCCAGTTGTTGTAGATGTCTTGTGAGGTACATACCAAAAGGGGTGTTATACTCTATAATGGGTCTAATGAGTGATGAGTAGAGGGGAACAATGACCTCTTTTTTCTGGATGAGAAACCTTTTGTGATGAGGTGTGCCACATAGAAGGATTTCCTGACCACTGTGGCAATGTGATTATCAAAGGAGAGACTACTGTCCACCTGTGTCCCAAGGTCTCTTATCACACTTTCGGTGTTAAGTAGACTAACGCCTATGTCGTAGTTCATGGGTACAGAGTTTTTACCAAAGGGGATGACAATGCACTTTTTGGCATTGAGCTTGAGACCATGGCTTTCACACCAGGCATCTGTCTCAGTCAGGCCCTTTTGTAGAATGTCCACATCATTAGGAGTTTCGATTATGGCTTCTAGTTTGTAGCCATATGTGAATTTAGTTAGCCAAAGACCTTCTGTGTTAGCCTGTACTTCAGAGAAGTAGATACCAAACAGGAGAGGATCCAGGACTGAACTCTGTGGTACTCCACTTGTCACTGGTCTGAAGTCTGATTTGGAGTCTGCTACTTTCACAGTGTGGGTTCTGTCAGTAAGCCAGCTGGCAACCCATCTTGTGACATAGGGATTTATACCTAGTTTAGTGAGTTTATCTATAATTCCAGAGTGGGGGATGGTGTTGAATGCCTTGGTGAGATCTTGATAGGCTGTGTGAACCACCTTACCCTCATCTATGACTTTGGTGACTACTTCAAAGAAGTCTATCAGGTTTAGGAGACATGATCTGCCTTTTATAAACTCAAACTGTGTGGGTTCCAGAGTTTGGAGATCTCCAATGTCTTTGTTTATGTGTTCCATGATGATACGTTCCATGGCCTTGCAGACCAGGCTCATCAGGCTAATGGGGCAGTAGTTCCCGGGGTCTGTTGTGGCCCCCCCTTTGTGGAGTGGGATCACTGTCATAGTGCAGCATTCAATGGGCACAAAGCCTGAGGTGAGGCTATGACTGAACATGGTACTTAGGTGGGGTGCCAGTTCATTCTGTAGTTCATGTAGAAGGCAGCCCGGAGTGTTGTCAGGTCCCATGGATGCTGTGTTCTTGGCTTTGGAGAGTGAGGTTTTTACCTGTGCAGCCGTGATTACAGGAACTTTGCATTCTTCCGGTGTAAAGATGGGCCCTTTAGGGGTGAGAGGGGGTAAAGTTAGCACTGAACCTATCTGCCAGGATGTTGGCAATATCAGTTGGCTCTGTATATTTAGTGTCATTGTGCTGTAACTCAGAGCAGATCTGATTGTTGTCATTGAGATTCTTGACATAGCTATAGAATGCTTTGTGGTTGTCTTTAGAATAAGTGGCAATTTTCTTTTCATAACTAACTTTGGAGGATTTTATGAGGGATCTCAGCTTCTTACTGAGGCTGACCAGGGAGTTCCTCCAATCATGGGATTTTACTCTTTTTTGCAACAGTTTCTTTCTTCTGTTGTAGAGTTTGTTTATGGCAGAAGACCACCAGATTGGCTTCCTTTTTTTGGAGGATAGCATCTTGGTTCTGTTAGGGATAGCACGATCCATGCACTCGTGTAAGTGCTTATAAAGTGCATTTGTGCAGGATTCAGCAGTCGTACCTCTATTGTCCATCTGCATGGGTATCGTGAAGTTTGCCACTTCTGTCTTAAGAAGTGTGAAGTTGGCTTTGGAGAAATTTTTTATGGTTGTTTTCCTAATGGGGGGTGGGAGCAGGATGTGGATGTCTAGGGTGATTAGCTTGTGGTCAGATCTGACCAACGAAGAGCTGACCTCTGGTGTGGAACACTGGTCATCCATGTTGGTGATGACCATGTCTAGGATATTGCTGCCCCTGGTGGTGGTGTGGATAAGTTGATCAAAGGCATTGGAATTGATGATTTCCAGAAAATGTTGAGCAAAAGAGTTTACTACTTTACAGTGGTGAGCGGTCCTTTATCACCTGCAGAGTGGGCAATCCTGTTGATTGTTTGGTGATAATTGGAAAACTGGACTGCACCAGTGTTTATGTGTAGTTCTCAGAATGTTATAGCAGTTGTGTAATATCTAGGAGCTGTTGCATATCATCTCAAGCTACAGCTCTCAATTTCTTTGCTCAATAAATGGGCAAAGCTAACAATCATGGGTAGCAAACCCATTATTGTTACTGATACCTCCCAAGTGATCTCATTGTAAAGAATATTCCTCATTCTGAGTCTTCAAAAGTCCATGTTTCTCATCATTTTAACATTTGAAGGGCATGCTATGCATTCTGTGTTACAGACTTTTTATAATTAATGTCACAGACAGCCAAGAGATCTGCTCAGCAATAATGAAAAGCGTTTTACTTTTATCATATTTAGTGGCAGTAACAGTTTCAGTTGATAAGAGAGAACATTGGACTTGGCATAACCACATCATGTGGTATTCTGAATTTGCACTTATATGTGGTCCAGTGTTCTCCATTATTGACAGTTTGTTTTTATTCAGGTTATCACATGGAAGTATAGCTGCACATCTATCCAGAGCTGCCTAACTTATTCACAATTTGCCACACATGCTTAAAATCTGCTCAAAGTCCTCCAATTCAGTATTTATTATCCCTTCCCCACCCTTCTTCCTAGACCCATCTTGTAGCTCTGTACTATCTATGCAACCTTATTTTTGTAAGTTCATAAATAGGGCCTATCTCCTTTGCCATATTTTTTAAAATCCCAGAAAACTCTAAAACTTCATTCAGCCTCCATCTACACCTTCCATTGTCTACATTTTTTCAATGTAAACTGCCTTTTCCCCCACAGCCTTCTCTCCCAAATATCTATATATTCGACCTGTTTTTCTTGCTCGACCATTCATCAGTGCACCTGTCATTCGTGCCGCTTCCCTGTACGTCCTTACTTTTCCCATTCTCCTCTCTTGCCTTATTACATAATGGAACAAGCAGTCACCTACTTTTTAACTCCCATTGACTTACTATCTATTTAAATTCCAGTTGTCTTTCATGCAGAAATTTTGAAAACAAATTCTCAAGTATGCAAGACGCTTTTCTTCCCAAACACTGAACTTCTCATTAAAATTCTTCATAGCCTCATTAATGAGCACTTGTCTAATTCTCTACCTTTTCTTCTTTTAACTCCACCTTTATTCCTAACAATCATCGTATACCCTTATCTGTATATCTAGCTACCTTCTCTACTATTTGTAAGCTTCTTGCCAACTTATTTATCTCCCGTCTTACCCATCTCTTTGTTTATAATTCTTGTACACCTCATAGCTAAGCTTACTGTTACTGGATACATTATAAAATCCAGCATCCTTCACCCCTTATCTCCAGAACTAAAAATCTTACCTTTCTTTACCTACGTGGCTCAGCATTCTACACAATTCTATCTCAATCATTTCCTTCTCAGCTGTCTTTCCATCCTGTAGACACATCACCAAGTTTTGTTTTGTAACAGAGTACCAAAGGCAAGGCCATTATCCTAATCACTCTAATCCTAGCCCCATAGACTTCACCTTACTATACTGACTCTCTAGCAGGCTATTAACATTGTCCTTCATGTGTAACTAGTTATTGGTGCAAATTTGTAACACAGTCAAACTCTAATTACATGGTATTTCTCAATCCTTCTACTATAAATAGTTCTATATTCCAAATAACCTTCCTCAGTTTTCCCAACAAAATTACCACTGGCTTTTTGATGACACTGAAACCCTGTCTCTTCATCAGACATTTTGAAAATTACCATGTTTGGCCATAATGATCCATAGTGGTGGTGCTGTGGTAGCGTTGTCGCTTCATGGCAAGACATTGTCCCGTTCGATTCTCAGCTAGAGCGTCTTCTGTAGAGACATGCGTGAATGGGCGTACCTTCATTGAAGGTTGTGCATTAGGGCTGGCAACTCAGCATGTAAAAAACAACTGCTAATCACTAGCGGACAGAAGTTCCGCTGTGGTGACCCCTAACCGGGAAAAGCCGAAAGACACAACAACAACCATGTTTGGCCATAATGTTTCTACATCCCTTAAAAGCAGAACATGCAAGTCATCTGCATATAAATTAATGCTACTTCTTTTCTGAAGACCTGCTAAAGACTTGAAATAGTACCTAAACCTTTGTGCTACCTTTTCCATAACAAAAGTAATATAATTGGGGGAGGAAGACTGCCCTACATTGTACTCCTTTTAAGTCATACTCTCTCAAATTAGAAGCTTCAAGTTTCTGTATTTTTAAGTATATTAATATGTAGTTGCATGACAGAACTAAACATCTTGATACACTGGAAAATATTACGGTACAACCCAACACTCTAATAATGGGTGATTTCAACTACCCTACCATTAACTGGGAAAACTACTCATGTACCAACTCTTGCAATGGTCAGATGTTGCTTTAAGTAGGTTAATTTAGTGTGGCTTTTCTTTTCTTATAGGGTTATGTATCATGCTTTGCAGGATTTCTGTTTTTTTTTTTTGTAATGCAATTAGCAGGTTGTAACTCATAGGTTACTGTGCAGTAGCATGGTTCTCCCTTAGATGAAACTCCACCCTGGCCATGGTCATATTTTTAGTGACTTCACACAGCTGTATAGCCCCTTCTAGTCTAGGGTTACAGAGGGTAAGTGAGGCGGAGAAGCCTAGGAAGCCACCACTACTAGTTATGAAAACTTAACCTCACAGGTCTCTGACGCTAACTCTCTTGGGTGCTGGTGTCACCTAAACTATCGAGTAAACTTATGGAACAGGCTCCATCTATAAGCCTGGGTAATGATGTTTTCCATAAATGCCACATACCAGCCTGACAGTTCTAAGCCTCAATCCTGCAACAGCCTGGGAAAGGAACCCATCATCATCTCCAACTCTCTACCCAAAGACAAATGAGCAGGTGGGGTCTCATCACTCTACCCAAAGAAAAATGAGCAGGCGGGGTCTCATCACTCTACCCAAAGAAAAAAGAGCAGGCGGGGTCTCATCACTCTACCCAAAGAAAAATGAGCAGGTGGGGTCTCATCACTCTACCCAAAGAAAAATGAGTAGGTGGGGTCTCATCACTCTACCCAAAGACAAATGAGCAGGCAGGGTCTCATCACTCTACCCAAAGACAAATAAGCAGGTGGGGTCTCATCACTCTACCCAAAGAAAAATGAGGGGGTCTCATCACTCTACCCAAAAAAAATGAGCAGGTGGAGTCTCATCACTCTACCCAAAGACAAATGAGCAGGTGGGGTCTCATCACTCTACCCAAAGACAAATGAGCAGGTGGGGTCTCATCACTCTACCCAAAGAAAAATGAGCAGGTGGGGTCTCATCACTCTACCCAAAGAAAAATGAGCAGGTGGGGTCTCATCACTCTACCCAATGAAAAATGAGCGGGTGGGGTCTCATCACTCTACCCAAAGAAAAATGAGCAGGTGGGGTCTCATCACTCTACCCAAAGAAAAATGAGCAGGTGGGGTCTCATCACTCTACCCAAAGAAAAATGAGCAGGTGGGGTCTCATCACTCTACCCAAAGACAAATGAGCAGGTGGGGACTCATCACTCTACCCAAAGACAAATGAGCAGGTGGGGTCTCATCACTCTACCCAAAGAAAAATGAGCAGGTGGGGTCTCATCACTCTACCAAAAAGAAAAATGAGCAGGTGGGGTTTCATCACTCTACCCAAAGAAAAATGAGCAGGTGGGGTCTCATCACTCTACCCAAAGAAAAATGAGCAGGTGGGGTCTCATCACTCTACCCAAAGAAAAATGAGCAGGTGGGGTCTCATCACTCTACCCAAAGAAAAATGAGCAGGTGGGGTCTCATCACTCTACCCAAAGAAAAATGAGCAGGTGGGGTCTCATCACTCTACCCAAAGAAAAATGAGCAGGTGGGGTCTCATCACGCTACCCAAAGAAAAATGAGTTGGTGGGGTCTCATCACTCTACCCAAAGAAAAATGAGCAGGTGGGGTCTCATCACTCTACCCAAAGAAAAATGAACAGGTGGGGTCTCATCACTCTACCCAAAGAAAAATGAGCAGGTGGGGTCTCATCACTCTACCCAAAGACAAATGAGCAGGTGGGGTCTCATCACTATACCCAAAGACAAATGAGTAGGTGGGGTCTCATCACTCTACCCAAAGAAAAATGAGCAGGTAGGGTCTCATCACTCTACCCAGAGGAAAATGAGCAGGTGGGGTCTCATCACTCTACCCAAAGACAAATGAGCAGGTGGGGTCTCATCACTCTACCCAAAGACAAATGAGCAGGTGGGGTCTCATCACTCTACCCAAAGAAAAATGAGCAGGTGGGGTCTCATCACTCTACCAAAAGAATAATGAGCAGGTGGGGTCTCATCACTCTACCCAAAGAAAAATGAGCAGGTGGGGTCTCTTCACTCTACCCAAAGAAAAATGAGCAGGTGGGGTCTCATCACTCTACCCAAAGAAAAATGAGCAGCTGGGGTCTCATCACTCTACCCAAAGAAAAATGAGCAGGTGGGGTCTCATCACTCTACCCAAAGAAAAATGAGCAGGTGGGGTCTCATCAGTCTACCCAAAGAAAAATGAGCAGGTGGGGTCTCATCACTCTACCCAAAGGAAAATGGGCAGGTGGGGGTCTCATCACTCTATCCAAAGACAAATGAGCAGGTGGGGACTCATCACTCTACCCAAAGACAAATGAGCAGGTGGGGTCTCATCACTCTACACAAAGAAAAATGAGCAGGTGGGGTCTCATCACTCTACCCAAAGAAAAATGAGCAGGTGGGGTCTCATCACTCTACCCAAAGAAAAATGAGCAGGTGGGGTCTCATCACTCTACCCAAAGACAAATGAGCAGGTGGGGTCTCATCACTCTACCCAAAGACAAATGAGCAGGTGGGGACTCATCACTCTACCCAAAGACAAATGAGCAGGTGGGGTCTCATCACTCTACCCAAAGAAAAATGAGCAGGTGGGGTCTCATCACTCTACCCAAAAGAAAAATGAGCAGGTGGGGTCTCATCACTCTACCCAAAGAAAAATGAGCAGGTGGGATCTCATCACTCTACCCAAAGAAAAATGAGCAGGTGGGGTCTCATCACTCTACCCAAAGAAAAATGAGCAGGTGGGGTCTCATCACTCTACCCAAAGAAAAATGAGCAGGTGGGGTCTCATCACTCTACCCAAAGAAAAATGAGCAGGTGGGGTCTCATCACTCTACCCAAAGAAAAATGAGCAGGCGGGGTCTCATCACTCTACCCAAAGAAAAATGAGTAGGTGGGGTCTCATCACTCTACCCAAAGACAAATGAGCAGGTGGGGTCTCATCACTCTACCCAAAGAAAAATGAGCAGGTGGGGTCTCATCACTCTACCCAAAGAAAAATGAGCAGGTGGGGTCTCATCACTCTACCCAAAGAAAAATGAGCAGGTGGGGTCTCATCACTCTACCCAAAGAAAAATGAGCAGGTGGGGTCTCATCACTCTACCCAAAGAAAAATGAGCAGGTGGGGTCTCATCACTCTACCCAAAGAAAAATGAGCAGGTGGGGTCTCATCACTCTACCCAAAGAAAAATGAGCAGGCGGGGTCTCATCACTCTACCCAAAGAAAAATGAGCAGGTGGGGTCTCATCACTCTACCCAAAGAAAAATGAACAGGTGGGGTCTCATCACTCTACCCAAAGAAAAATGAGCAGGTGGGGTCTCATCACTCTACCCAAAGACAAATGAGCAGGTGGGGTCTCATCACTATACCCAAAGACAAATGAGTAGGTGGGGTCTCATCACTCTACCCAAAGATAAATGAGCAGGTGGGGTCTCATCACTCTACCCAAAGACAAATGAGGAGGTGGGGTCTCATCACTCTACCCAAATACAAATGAGCAGGTGGGGTCTCATCACTCTACCCAAAGAAAAATGAGCAGGTGGGGTCTCATCAGTCTACCCAAAGAAAAATGAGCAGGTGGGGTCTCATCACTCTTTCTCATTTATGGACAGCTCCAACAGGTGCCAACATGCTCATCAAACCTCTGTTACTAGCTATTTGTGTTTCCTACACTCTAACTACTGCTGCTGTGTTTGATAACATGCCAAAAAAATGTAAGTACTGACTGCATCAGCTTGTTTCTAATTACATTCATGATGTTTACATCATGTATGTTTTATATTTTTTTCATCTGTATATGCTATTGTATATAATGGAATCTTTGCATGGATCATAAATCTGAATGGTAGTAACCAGCCTAGTTATCAAAATTAATTAAATAAATAAATCATAAAATTAAATATGATATATATTTATATAAAATTATTCCTTTCACATCTTTTACACATGATTCAAGGGAAGCATCATAGAAGCAGAAACTCAGATTTCCCATTGTTCCTGTGATGACACCAACTAAGGAGAATGTGCAATGTGCTTCTAAACTTCTACTAAACCTGCATCCACTTTTGAGGAAGAAGACATCTTCTTTACCATAATATAGCATTATAATTGAATATATTTCATTGTATGCTCAGACCACTATGTATCACAGTATGGAAAAAGTTCATCTGCAAAGTCAACAGTAAAAACCAATCACAATAAATAATCAGACTACACTACATAGAGGAGAACTAGAGATCCAGGAACAGTGTCGACATTTCTCCATGGAATGCCATTGTCTAAAGAGTTCTGAATAAAGTCACTCATCTAATAGGGCAGTACTCACTAATGTTGAACGGCTGTGCCATCAACTAAAAATGAATCCAAACAGATAGTGGGACTAGAACCCACAACCCTCTGATATTTGAGTACCAAAAGTGAGTGTGCTATTATTCATGCCACTGATACAACTGCAATTCATTGACAAAATAGCACATAGTAAAGCACTAAACAATGGCTACAAGAAGGGTACAGGGATTTAAAGGCAATGTATAATAATATACATTGTTTACATAGCTGTGAATCACCTCATGAAGTAAACTCTGGAATATTTCCTGCACTTATCTATGAATCCCACCCTATGTATGAGCTGTGTAAAGCCTGAGGAGCATTTACAGGCTGTAAGTAATGGTAGCTATCCAAACAGCATTAGATAAGATAGAATTTCTACAGCTGATGATCATTCAATTTACTGGACGTATTGCAGCTGCAAGGATTATTTTTTAAAAAGTCTGGGGTTATCCGACAAAATGCTGCTGTAATAAACATTGTTTTCTGAGTAGATGTCATTGCGAAAACTAAAAGTGAATTCTTAAATATTTCCCAAGGTTGTTTCAGGAAGACCAGGAAACTGAAAGAACTTCAATATCATCCATCCCCGTGGACTTCTTTTAAAAACAATAATAATGTTGTGGTACATGGAGCTCTATCAGGAAAAAGATAAACTTGTTAAGTGCTTCTCTAGCATGAGACCTAATCTTAGCAGCACTTAAAGTTCTTAACAAACCCTGTTAGGTTTGTCCTAAGTGTTGTTATGTCTCAACTTTACTCTGTCACCCTACAAAGGAAGCTGCAATAGAAGAACAAACTGGATTTAGAAAGGGCTGCAACCAGTGGTAAGCCCTATAACTGTCTGGTACTACTGGCAGTGGTCCTTTTTGATTCTGATCATGATGGTGGTCCTTCTCTTTAGCTGAGCTACATACTAATGAGACATTCTGTGAGAGCGTATTATGCTAATCAGCCATGTGGTCTTCCCTGGAAATGCCTGTGGTAAGGGATTTTACACAGCTGAGCAACTCAGATAATCACTTGGCTACATAAGTTATCTCATAAGGCCATGTTAATGAATATGACCAAAAGCTTGCTTTCACCCATTGTTTCCAATGGATGAGATTACAGTAGTGCTCAGGAGTTTAACGGATAGGTAGTGGTTAGGAGTGTGTGCATGTATGTGGCTGTTAGTATGACTGTATGCAGAAGGAAAAGTGGTCCCACCTGAGTTTGTGATTGTGTGTGTATGTCATTGTAAGTGCGTATGTGTTGTGTATCTATGTATGTGTGTGAGGCTGTCATACCTCTAAACTTCCATAGTGTGTGTGCACCTATGTATGTGTGTGAGTCTGTCATACCTGTAAACTTCAATACAAAGTATAAAGTTCAATTCAGTTGAATTCCACCAATTTCCACTATTTTTGACCAGAAAAGAAAACCAAATAGATGGAAAAATGCTCAATTTATTGGTAACAAACTAACAAAGCTTTCGGGAATGTCCCTTCTTCAGTGTTAATTTCAGTTAATCAAACTTCTTAAAATGTATAATGATTTAAAAAAAAACCCACCTGACACAGCCATCCAATCCATAACTTAACATCATTAACATTTCATTAAATATGCAACTAATTCTAAAAGAAATACTAAAAGAAATATCTTCCATACTTATAAGCCAGATGCAAACATATACATATACATACAAAGAAAAATATACACTTAAGAACATTTAAAAATGTCTTCTATTATAAAAATTGATTCATGTATATAATACAATATATTATTAATAAACTATTTTTACCTAACCATCACAATTACTAAACTGTTAAAAACAACTATAAGAAAATTACTTTACTACATATATTGTTTGAATACTCAAAGAATAACTAGTCATCTACCTGTATTGTTTCTGTCTAAAGTCTAATATTGGTTTTAATGTTATTCTGTTATTTAAACCTGGTGCTCTATCTGTTGCTAACCTTACTATCCATTTATATTCTGCCATTTCTAACTTGTTATTCTGGTTACCTAATCGAAGATTCTTATATACAACTTCTAACACCTTAAATTTAAAATGATGTGAATTACCTTTATCTAACCTATGTTGGGCTAATGCATTAGATGGAACGTTCCTCTTCATATCCAACCTATGTTCGAAAATGCGGTGTTTTAGACATCTTGAGCATTTTCCAACGTAGAAACTTGAACATTGTATGCATGTAGCTAAATACACAACCATTGTTGTTCTACAGGTTGCTGCACAATTCATTTTATATTTTATATTACTTATAGGATGTTCAAAATATTTTTTATCACAGATATCTGAACAACAACTGCAATTGTAACATGGAAATGTCCCCATGTTACATGTCACAGATGCAGTTAAATTTGTTTTAAAGTCTTTGAAGCATAGTTTCCTTTTTTAAGTTACTCATATTTCTGTATGCAAAATAGGGTTTATTCCCTAACATTATTTTCAATTCTAGTTGAACCATTAAAATACAGCAGTTCCTTTTTATAATTGCTTCTACATATCTTGTCAAGTTATTGTAAGTAGTAACATATCTTACAACAGGACCTATATTCTTATCTTTATCTGTAGTATCAATATAATTACTAAAAAAGGGAGATGCTTGTTTTGTCCTTAATTCCATTATTTCTTTACTCATTTTACTAATATTTTCCTTATCATACCCCCTATTTTGAAATTCCTCAGTCAAAATTTCCATTTGTTCTTTACATTTCCTTGGATCTGTATTCAACCTACTAATTCTTAATAATTGGCTTTTAACAATACCTTTAAATACATGTGCTGCATGCATACTTTTAGCATGTGTATACTTATTGACCTGTACATTATTTCTGTATGCACAGGTCTCTAATTTATAATCAGTACCTTTATAGATCTCCACATCCAGAAAAAATATTTTATCACGAGAGTAATTACTAGTAAACTTAAGAAAACTTGTAGTATTATTTAAATATTGAACAAAAGCATCTAATTCTTGTTCATTTCCCTTCCATAGTAAAAAACAATCGTCAACAAAACATTGGTAGAAAAGAATATCTCTCTTAAAATTGTTTCCAAAACCTCATATGTATTTCTTTTCCCATTGATGTAATACTATATTTGCATGGGTATTAGCCATAGCAGTGCCCATGGCTACACCAGATACTTGCAAGTATGGCTTCTTATTAAATAAAAAATATTTTTCTCCAAAACTATTTCTATCATACTACAAAGTGTTTCTACTTCTTTAACTTTCATTTTTATTTCTTCACATAAAAATTCATGAATTGCATTGATCCCATAATTATTTGGTATTACTGTAAACAAAGAACTTATATCTAAAGAGACCATTATATACTCTCCATGTATATTACTCTCATGCCATATATATATAATTTCTTCAGAAAGTCATTGGTATCTCTAATATAGCTAGGACAAAGTGACAAATATTTACTTAGCTGTTCTTGAACATAAATGGATATAGGTTCTGTTGACCACACTCTTCCTGAGACTATAGGTCTCATCAGCGGGGTGGTCAATGATTTGTGCAGCTTTGGTATCTCATATATTACTGGGATTACTGGAGTTGACACCGTAAAGAAATTAAATAAATCTAATGTAATATTTTCTTGCGTTTGCATCTCATATACATACATATTTACATCATAAATTATTTTCCTTACTTCTTCAAAAGTTAACTGTTTAAAGGTATGTTCATCTTTCAAAAATTCATCCATCAATTTATTATATTCATCTTTATTAAATATTACTGTTTCCCCTCCCTTATCGGTTTGCTTAATAATAATTTCATCATTTGTACATAATTGCTTACAAGCTAAATGCTCATCATATAACATATTATATTTTTGTCACTTTAAATTTTCCAGTACTGACCATGATATAAACATCTTAAATCATCTTCACACACAGTTGAGAAAGCTTCTAAAATAGGATAATTGTTGGGAATAAATGTACTTTTTTTCTTAAACCTATCTCTTAATTCATTACATGAGTCTTTAAACAATAATTTCAAACAAACATTTCGAATGAAAGTTTTTAAATCAGTCGTCGCTTCTACTATTGAATCCGAACAGCTTGGGATAAATTGTAAGCCTTTATTTAACAGACTCTGCATTGCAGTAGTCAAAGTAAAGTTTGATAAATTTAAATAAGAGTCATTTGGCTTACCATTTATCTCCGACCTTGTTTGCTGTTCAGAAGCGGGCTGTCATTCTTCCTTTTCCCCGTATAGGAGCCGTTTCTTTGTTGAGAATGCCCTCTCGACTATGGGCGTTTGTTCAGCTCTATTTTCTCTGGTAATTTCGCTAATATTGGCTGTGACAACTTTAAAAAAATATCTGCTTGCTTTGTTTTTGGTGTAGAGTTGCTTTACTCTTTTCTGCCTGTGTAATTGATGTGGATGTAACGCTCGTCATTATTCGTTCTTGCTGTCCAACCTCGCCATGCGCAGTAACTGCTATAGCAGACCCTTCTTCCTGGTTGGATTGTTGTAAAACAGAATTATGTTCTTCTTGATTCCTTAACAATGCCTCTACTTCTGTAAATGTATGGAGCTCATCCATTTTATTTGTCAATTCTTTCTTCTGAGATTTTTTACTGTTAAACTGAGATCTCGGCCAAGAAAAGATATGACCCATTTTAAAGTCATTGATGTCTCTTTGTAATTTATGTTGTTTGGTAGCTTGTAACTTCTTATCTAGCAAGTCCATTCTATTTAGCATCAGTTGATAAGGGACCGAAACATTCACAAAATTATTAGAGCTAATTAACTCATTCTCCATTCTTATTATTTCTTCATGTAATTCATTTTCTATAGGTAGAAACCTGTAAACTTCCCTAGCGTGTGTATGTATGTATGTGTAGGAGGCGGAGGCTGCCATAACTCTAAACTTCCCTAGTGTGTGTATCTATGTATGTGCGTAGGGCTGTCATACCTGTAAACTTCCCTAGTGTGTGTATCTACATACAGTATGCATGTGAGACTGTCATACCTCTAAACTTCTCTACTGTGTGTGTATTTACATATGTGTGTGTCTGTCATACCTGTAAACTTCCCTAGTGTGTGTATCTATGTATGTGTGTGAGGCTGTCATCCCTCTAAACTTCCCTAGTGTGTGTATCTATGTATGTGTATGTCTGTCATTCCTCTAAACTTCCCTAGTATGTGTATCTATGTATGTGTGTGAGGCTGTCATCCCTCTAAACTTCCCCTAGTGTCTATCTACGTATGTGTATGTCTGTCTGTGTATCTATGTATGTGTGTGAGGCTGTCATACCTCTAAACGTCCCTAGTGTGTGTATCTACATATGTGTGTGAGGCTGTCATACCTCTAAACTTCCCTGTTGTGTGTATCTATGTATGTGTGTGAGGCTGTCATACCTGTAAACTTGTCCCTCTGTAAAATTCTTCTGTTGTAACAAATAGAAATAACTCCACAGGCAAAGTCCAACAACACGATTTATTAATTAAAACACCATAAATGAACAGCAGATTAAGCGCTTTCATCTCCACTTGGGAGACTTCATCAGAATCATCTGCTGAAAAACAAACCACTCATCTTTACACATCCTCATTAACTATTATTGGTCAATCAATTAATTAGTAAAATAAAGCAACAAACTGCTAAAATCATGTATTTCAGATCAAATATATGCTGAAATCAAATGCATATACAAACAATAAGTAATAATATATACCACCTTTAAATTGTAAAACATTAGTGTTAAAACATATGAATAAATAGTCATGGATATATAGAAGGTGTACATACAGTATGTGTGTGAGTCTGTCATACCTGTAAACCTCCCTAGTGTGTGTATTTACATATGTGTGTGAGGCTGTCATACCTCTAAACTTCCGTAGTGTGTGTATCTACATATGTGTGTGAGGCTGTCATACTTCTAACCTTCCCTAGTGTGGGTGTATATCTATGTATGTATGAAAGGCTGTCAAAACTGTAAACTTCCCTAGTGTGTGTATCTATCTACAGTATGTGTGTGAGTCTGTCATACCTCTAAACTTTCCTAGTGTGTGTATCTACATATGTGTGTGAGGCTGTCATACCTCTAAACTTCCCTAGTGTGTGTATCTATGTATGTGTGTGAGTCTGTCATACCTCTAAACGTCCCTAGTATGTGTGTATCTATGTATATGTGTGAGTCTGTCATCCCTCTAAACTTTACTAGTGTGTATCTACGTATGTGTGCGCCTATCATACCTCTAAACTTCCCTAATGTGTGTATCTATATATGTGTGTGAGGCTGTCATACCTCTAAATGTCCCTAGTGTGTGTATCTATGTGTGTGAGGCTGTTATACCTCTAAATGTCCCTAGTGTGTGTAGCTATGTGTGCGAGGCTGTCATACCTCTAAACTTTACTAGTGTGTGTATCTATGTATGTGTGTGAGGCTGTCATACCTCTAAACCTCCCTAGTGAGTGTATGTGTAGCTACATATTTGTGTGCTTATCATACCTCTAAACTTCCCTAATGTGTGTATCTATGTATGTGTGTGAGGCTGTCATACCTCTAAATGTCCCTAGTGTGTGTATCTATGTGTTTGAGGCTGTCATACCTCTAAACGTCCCTAGTGTATGCATCTATGTGTGCGAGGCTGTCATACCTCTAAACTTTACTAGTGTGTGTATCTATGTATGTGCGTGAGGCTGTCATACCTCTAAACCTCCCTAGTGTGTGTATGTGTATCTACATATGTGTGTGTCTGTCATACCTCTAAACTTCCCTAGTGTGTGTATCTATGTATGTAAATGTCTGTCATTCCTCTAAACTTCCTTAGTGTGTGTATCTATAGATGTGTGTGAGGCTGTCATACTTCTAAACTTCCCTTGTGTGTGTATCTATGTATGTGTGTGAGGCTGTCATACTTCTAAACTTCCCTAGTGTGTGTATCTAGAGACAGTATGTGTGTGAGTCTGTCATTCCTCTAAACTTCCCTAGTATGTATATCTTCGTATTTGTGTGAGGCTGTCATACTTCTAAACTTCCTTAGTGTGTGTATCTATGTATGTGTGAGAGGCTGTCATACCTCTAAACTTCCCTAGTGTGTGTATCTACATATAGCATGTGTGTGAGTCTGTCATACCTCTAAACCTCCCTAGTGTGCATGTATCTATGCATGTGTTTGAGCCTATCATACCTCTAAACCTCCCTAGTGTGGGCATCTATGTATGTGTGTGAGGCTGTCATACCTCTAAACCTCCCTAGTGTGTGTATCTACATATATGTGTGAGTCTGTCATACCTCTAAACTTCCCTAGTGTGCGTGTATCTATGTATGTGTTTGAGCCTGTCATACCTCTAAACTTCCCTAGTGTGTGCATCTATGTATGTGTGTGAGGCTGTCATACCTCTAAACTTCCCTAGTGTGTGTGTAACTATGTATGTGTGTGAGGCTGTCATGCCTCTAAACCTCCCTAGTGTGTGTATCTATGTATGTGTGTGAGTCTGTGCTGCCTCTAATCTTCCCTAGTGGGTGTATCTGCATATGTGTGTGTGGCTGTCATACTTCTAAACTTCCCTAGTGTGTGCTTATCTATGTATGTGTGTGAGGCCATCATACCTCTAGACTTCCCCAATGTGTGCATATATGTATGTCTGTGAGGCCATCATACCTCTAAACTTCCCTAGTGTGTGTGTATCTACATATGTGTGTGAGGCTGTCATACCTCCAAACTTCCCTAGTGTGTGTGTATCTACATATGTGTGTGAGGCTGTCATACCTCCAAACTTCCCTAGACTAATGAGCAAATCCTGCACTACTGAGGGCACCACTGGTCACTAAGGAAATTTACATGTTACTCTAAAGTCACTTACAAATTTAATAGAACAACAGGTATTGTAGCATGAAAGATGTATTGGCAGGGGAACTACTAGACACCATGGATCCTTTATAAATATTTTCCCAGAATTCACTCAAAAGTGAAATGAACAACAGTTTTGCAGCACAAAAGATGTATAGGAGGAAGACCAGCCACAAGGTATTTGAAATATTACCAAAAGTTACTTTAAAAGTTAATAAAACAACTGGGTTTGAGGTACAAAAGGTGTAAGGCATATGGGGGCAGGGGGGTAACATTTGAGACATTCATTAAAAACTGCCCTAACTCACTTAAAAAAGTTGAGGGGAGAAAAAGTTTCACACCCTGTACCCTTGGCACAGAAAGCAACGTCCCAACAAGACAGAGCTTTATTTCTCTGCCCTAATAATAGACACTGGGAATACTTTTTAAATATTACCTTAAGTTACTTAAAACATTTTTAAAAAGTGAGGGGAAAAAAGCTTCACACTCTGTACCCTTGGCTCAGAAAACATCGCATTAAGAAGTAATTATTTTAGTTCTCTGCTCTGATGACGTAATACAAAGCAGCATTTGAAATACAATTGAAATGAAATATTCTGAACAATAAGAAGAATATAAGTCAAATACGTGGTATTACTCACTGACTGCAATGGCCTATCAGTTATGAGGGACAGGGCAGGTATAAGACAAAATTAGTGACATTCTATAAAATCAGGGACACCTAAGAAGAATGGAGGTGTGTCTGTGCGTAGGGAGCTGCCATACCTCTAAATGGCTATGTGTAAGACTTCCAGACAAAGCCATGATAAACACTAGATGACACCAGGGAAAATTTTTAAATATTACTCTCCATCACTTTAAAAATTAACAGAGCAACAGATGTAGCATTGCAATGCATTTTCTTAAAAATAAGAATGAAACTCTGTTATCCAAATATTAGAGGTTCATTCTTACTTTTAAGAAAATGCATTGTGATGCTACATCTGTTGCTCTGTTAATTTTTAAGCAAGTGATTGATCAACTCTAATCATCCATGATTTACGAGGAACAGGTGAAAAATAAGAAGATACATCAGGGATAATCTGTAAACTAAAGGAAAGGTAAAAGGTATGGCAGTGTGTTTGTAAGTGTGTGTGTGTGTTTGCATGTAAGTATGTATGTCTGTCGGAGGATGACAGAGGGAGTTGCCTGTACCAACATGATGCATTAGTTGCTAAAGGTGATTAAGACTGGATAGTGCAAAACAGCACTCATCATCATCATCTTCATCATCATCATCAGTCCTCTTTTTCCCATTTTCTACATGGGTTTGGGGCATCTTGTTAACTGTCGCCATCTCTCTTGATTCAGTGCCACACTCCTGCCTTCTTCAACACTCATACCTGATTTCTCTGACAGAATCCATCCACCTCTTTGCTGGACACCCTCATTTCCTCTTGCCATCTTCCTGTCTGTCCCAAATCTTCTTCATAGGTTTGTCTTCTGCTTTTTTGCACATGTGCCTGAACCACTGTCATCTGTTTCTTTTATCTTTTCTGCAATTGGTGTTGCTTTGGCTCTTATGTCTTCATTTCTTCATCTCTCCCACAGTGTGCATCCTACCACCCATCTCCATCACCTCTAGCTTCCTCAGCTGCTCTACTTTTACTGCCTAGGTTTCTGTACCATACAGTAGTACTGGTTGCAGCACTGTTTTGTACACCTTAATTTGCAACTTCATTGGCATTCTTCTGTCACACACTACACTTGACACTCTATGCCAATTGGCTGCAGCCCCTTTGTTTCTAGCCTTGACCTCTTCATTCAGACTCTCCTTCTCCTCAACTACCCTTCTCAGATACTGGAAGCTTGGAACCTGTTCCACTATCTTCTCCTCTATCGCAATTCTCAGCTTCTTCTGATTTCTCCAACGTGTTGCCATTACCACTGTCTTATCTGTACTCAGTTTCATCCCATGTGTCTTCAGTTTTGCATTCCATTCCCCTATCCTTTGCTGAATGTCTTGCTCAGAGTCTGCCTGTAATGTCACACCGTCTGCATACAGTAACTTTGTTGATCTGTCCCTCTGACTTGTTTGCTAATGTAGTCCATCAGCAGTACAAACAGCAGTGGGCTCAGAGCTGAACCCTGATGCACACCCACTCCTACTAGGAACCCCTCTATGAGACTGAACACTGTGCTATACTTGAGTCATCGGGTCCTTGTACATAGCTTATACTAATTCTACCAATGTCTCTGTGACTTTGAAGCACTGCAGGACTGCTTAAATTAGCTTTCATGGGACCTTGTCATATGCTTTCTCCAAGTTTAGCAATGTCCAGTTGGATTATTTTCTCATCTCTAGTTTCTTCTCAACTATTTCACTCACTGCAAACATTGGGTCAGTTGTGCTACATCCTGATTTGAATCCAAACTAATCACCTCCCATCTTACTTTCTACTAGTCTGCATATTCATTTATCAATCACTGTCTCCAGAACTTTCATGCAGTGTGGCAGTAGTTTGATACCTCTGTACTGCCCACAGTTGTGGATGTCTCCTTTGTTCTTGTACACTTCCAGTAACATAATGTGATTCAGAGACATAAATTAGTCATTGTGACTAATGTATCTTAGAATCACGTTTTCCACAAATAACTTTTGGCTTCAGCCCTTATCACTTGTGGGATTCTTTATTAATCCCAATACATGTGTATTAACAACTTTTAAACTTGTTTACCTTTTGCCGGAGGACACTTTATTTCTGCCTGCACTCCCTCTTTTTTGTCCCTGATAATGCAGAATGCCCTCGACTTTGCTTCATATTTTTGCCCTGTCCTTCATAAAATGTTCGATTTTATAGTAAATCACTGAGGAATATAGCCAGTCAATAAAGCCAGACATCAGAGTTTTGTGCTTATTATTCAGAAAATGAAATGTTGATGCAAAATCCATTGTTCTATTAACTTTTAAGTGAATTAGGCAATATTTAAAAAACTGCGCCTCATTTTGATCCTTTGTCCTCTCCAAATATTTTTGGGTTTGTCCATAATTCATAAGCAGAGAAGTTGAGAAATATGCTGCTGACAGTGTTCTGCTCACTAACTGATTTAATGTCCTTCAAAGCCAATGAAACATTTCACATTCATAGACTTTATGTTTTTTTTTGTAACTAGTAGATGGGGCAGATAAAGTTTCATGCACTACAAGGAAGTATGATCTGGTCTCTTATCATAACCATTTATTATGTGTTATGGACATGGATTCCAAAATACACCTCTTGAACTTTGCTCTTAGGGAGACTTTCTTGGCATCCATATCTCAAACAGATAATAAGCTGGTTAGGGTTGGAGACCCTGTCATAATCCAAGTTGTTTTGTTGAGGTAGCTGTGACTAGAATATTAACTAATTCTTATTTACACATTTATGACTTCAGTCCTACATGTTTGCCATGCTTTCAGTAATAGGAGTGACAACATATTTCTCCAGTAGTCTCATGTTCATAGATTCAGGTACCTGTGAATGTATGAATAACAAGTATTATAATTCAAAATTGCTTGATTTAATATTTAATGTGTACTTACTAGAGTTTCAGGGGCTCTAAGATTGCTTTCATAAGTACTAAATTTGTCTGACAGCTAAAAGAGTTGGTGATTATGGAGTGAAGCAACCCCTAATTTTTGTATCTGCACAGCTTGGGCACGGTCTTGATTACTGAAAGCCCCAGCATGGATTATTAACAACTACATGCATTGTCATTTTTGGGAACACTCATACCATAGTGCTAGACATGCTGAAATAGGAAAGGAAAAAAGTAAATAAAATCTACTGCATTCAGTCTGAACTGTTATCATTAAGTGCATAAGAGGGGGACTACTGTTCCCGTAAACCAACACCCATTTATTGATAAATTATATGTATCATCTTGTTGTGCAATTAATTGCTACAGTTAATGGCATGCACTGGGGGCTTGTACCTTCACCCTTACTTACTCAATAAATAACACATTTTGAGAATTGCAAGGGGATCAAATGAGCCAGACACCCCTTCTTGCATGCCAGTTCACTGCACTGCAAGAAAATACTTTCAGAAAACAGCTCCAATGGGAATATACTGGTACCATTAACAGTGCAGGAAGGGTACTGCACCATCCCTTAACCCACCCACCATGCTTCTTAATAATTATACAATGGCCCCCCCCCATTAATATTCCAAAACATGCATGCTGATTGGCCAGCGTGCCTGTTATAAATCCGCCAATATACGAAAGGAAAAGGTCGGGTCACCCGGACTTTTTTTCTGTTGGTATATTGTCCAAGTTTAAATTTTTTTATAAAAAATAAATAAATAAAGCTGTACTCCCGACTCCACAGATACAAGAAAGACAGCTTGAAGGAAATACAAGAGGAATTAGGTATGTGTTAACGTACCTGATTCCCCTTGTATTTTCTTCAAGCTGTCTTTCTCATACCTGAAGAGTCGGGATTGCAACTCTCATCATCATCATCATCTTCTTTCAGCTGTTCCCGTTAGGAGTTGCCACAGCAGATCACCTGTTTCTATTTCTTCCTGTCCTCTGCATCTTGGTCTGCCACACCAACCACCTGCATGTCCTCTCTCACCACATCCATAAACCTTATCTTAGGCCTTCCTCTTTTCCTGTTACCTGGTAGTTTCATCCTTAGCATCTTTTTCCCAATATACTCAGCATCCCTCCTCAGTACATGTCCAAACCAACACAATCTCGCATCTCTGGCTTTGTCCCCAAATTGTCCAACATGACCCTCTAATATACTGATTCCTAATGCTGTCCATCCTCATCACACCCAGTGCAAATCTTAGCATCTTTAACTCTGCCACATCCAGCTCAAACTCCTGTCTTTTTGTCAATGCTACTGTCTCCAACCCATATAACATAGCTGGTCTCACTACCCTTTTGTAGACCTTCCCTTTCACTTTTACTGGTACTCGTCTGTCACAAATCACTCCAAACACTTTTCTCCACCCACTCCATCCTGCCTGTACTCTCTTCTTCACCTCTCTTCCACACTCACTGTTACTCTGAACCTTTGATCCCAAGTATTAAAACTTATCCACCTTCGCCACCTCTACTCCCTGCATCCTCACCACTCCTCTATCCTCCCTCTCATTCACACACATATATTCTGTCTTAGTCCTGCTGACCTTCATTCCTCTTCTCTCTAGAGAATATCTCCATCTCTCCTGGGTCTCCTCCACCTGTTCCCTACTCGTACTACAGATCACAATGTCATCTGCAAACGATTGCAGCTCTCCTACCCCTAAATTTCCAAAAACTATTTTTTTTATTATTTAAAAAAAGGGAAAGGAACAAAACAGAGCATTGGAGATCTTCTTTTCTACGTTGCTTACTTTTTGAAACACTGATATACTGGGTATGCGTGGGGACGCAAGTCCCATACACATGCCCAGTACATCAGAAATTGGAAGTGGATCTCTACAAATCACGGAAGGACAGCAAGGAGGCATTATACAATGGCATTATTTAAGAAAAGTATTTTTTTTTCTTAAATAATGTCATTGTATAATAGCAATAACCCACTTCTGGGTGTGGGTAATACTGGATTTACCCACGGTTGTCTTTGGTCACTCGGGAAACTACACCAACCATGGGTAAAAGCATTACCCACACCCAGGTGTGGGTTATTGCGTAAATAACTAATATGGCTACTAATCAAGTCTTCATGTAGCAGGGGGCTAGAGGAGGTCAGCAACCTCCTTAAAGGAGTATATTATCTGAAAAACAGCATTTCATTTTTTGTGATGCTTACAGTATTATGTACAAAAAAATGAAAACAGTTGCATTATTTTATTCATCTTTGCTTTTTTCAAATGATTGAAATACAGGTTTGTTGCTAAATAATTTTAAGTCTCTTTCAGGATGCTTTTGTACTTTTTAAGATGTATAGCCTCACTAGTTCATGAAACAGTTTTAAGTTGCAATTCATATTTACAGAATGTGTGTTTAAAGTTAACTGAAGCTGGTGTTGGGCAGGGTATAGAACTTAAAAGAGCTGAGTTATTATTTTTTTCTTGTGATCAAAATACTATTATTTTGCAAAACAGTTCTAAGTCTGTTTCATAGTGCTTTTGTAATTTTTATAACTTATGGTCTTTGTATTTTTTAAAACATGTTTAAGTTGGAACTCATACTTAAGAGTATATGTGTTTAAAGTTCATTGAAGTTGGCGTTGGGCTGGGTATAGACAAGCTTAGGTGGGATTTGCTACTGCACATCCTAGGAGGTACTCTGCTCCACAGTCACCAAATAGCCATGTAAAATGTCATGAAAATTTTATCTCCACTTATAGGAGCTTTTCTACCCATTCCTATACATGTCGTAAAGCATATTAGAATATGCTTGCATGAGTAATAAACACATATCTACCTCCCAGGTATTACACAGCCATTCACTGCAAATACTTCTGCATGCCTTTTATGACAATGCTACCTATCACTCGGGCTCAGAGACCTAGGCTACACTAAATAAAGTTAGTTCATATTGAAATGCAGTTGAAAAGGACTATATACAATTCAGACAAAACAACACATGAAATCAATTATTCATGCATTTATTTATTCTTTCTTTCTTTGATTAACTACTTAATCCGATTTAGGGTTGCAGGAGATCCCATGTTTATGTGGCATTCATTGGGTATATTCACTGCGTGTTAGGCAGAGAAATTTATAATGGATGGGGCATCAGTCCATTGCAGAATGCATGCAAGCATGAATGCATAAACACGTGGCACATATACCAGTGGACAACTTGTACAATCACCATTTCACCTACAATATGTATGCGACATGTGGGAGGAAACAGAACCAGGCAAAAACCTGCTGTGCATACCGATGGACATGGAGACTCCACATAGAAGACAGCTGAAGTGCCACAGTGAGACCCTCAGGTTTCAGTAATAATATATCCCTCTTACTCACTATCTTTATAAATGATATGACAAGTCATTGCAAAACTGCCAAACTGGAACACTATAATATTCTAGACCATGCCATTTATAACTCTTACTACTTGTTTGGCCTCCATTCTATTGTTATTTTTTAAACACCTTTATTAAATTATTGCTTAAGGTAGAGACAAACATATACTAACATAAAAAAGCAAACGGCATTAAGTTTTTTTAAATTTACATACATTATACATCACATTTTTTGCAATAATCATCAGTCTAACATTACCTAAGTTACTGAATTCCTGCCTAACCTTAAACCTCACTCCCCCTTCTCCTGAACATTATTCTGCATGTATTGTTCCCTCCCACAGTTTCCATTTATATCCATGTGCTTTGTTCCTTCCCTTTTCTAAAGATCCCACTTCCAGTTGTTTTATCATTTTTATAATATCCAATACTTCAAATACAGTTGGTTTAGACTTTGATTTCAATTTTCCAGTAATTGCTTTTTTGGCAGCCAACAGAATTGAACTTAATAAAGCCTTACTATGTCTAGGCAATTCAGATCCTGTGTTCCATCCCTAAAAATTCATATCATTAGTTACAGCCACATGTTACAGGGACTAAAGGTGGAGGAGTCTTGATTAACATTAAAATTAAATGTACCTCAAGGCTGATCAAGCAAGACAATGCACTTGAGCTTCTCTGTGTTCAAGTCACCATTGGCAAAATCCCATACTACTTCCTTGGAAGCTATAGATCCCCCTTTATGACCCAGAAAACCCATAAAGTGTATTTAAGCTTACTAGAAAGACTCACCACCTAACCCAATACCATATTCATAGGCGAGTTTAATTACCCTACTATTAACTGCAAACTATGCATGACACCAAATGTGCAGGCACAGAGATTCCAGAGTTTTGTAAACACAAAAACTACCTGGACAGGATTGCCAATATGCCAACCAGGGGCGCAAATATACTGGATATGGTCTTCACTAATATGGGAGAGTGTTGCACGCCCCCACTATAATGTCTTCTCAGGTAAGGTTATCCACAAAACAGTTTCTTTTGAAGTAAAAATACATACTTTAAGATATACTAAACTACTAAACCAACTATCGAATCTAGGATGCTCCCCCAAATCTTTTAACTGGTTTACCTCCTACCTAAGCAACAGGGAATAATCAGTAAGACAGCATAATGTACAATCTGATTATCAAGCAAACAACATAGGAGTCCCACAAGGATCCAGTCTAGGGCCACTACTCTTTAATACCTTCATCAATTATCTTCACAAAGCTTCCCAACTAGTTAATTTCATCCAATATGCTGATGATTCTACGATAATATCTACCTCCAACAATTTCTCATACCTCCTTACAGTTATAAAAAATGCTTTCACATCGATCAAATCCTGGCTAAATAATGCAGAACTGCTGTTAAACTCCCCAAAAACTAAACTTTTACTAGTCGCTACAAACCACCAGATATAGATTTATAAAATCTGTTCTAAAGATTGTACAGGAATTGAAATAGTGAAAACAGCTAAATTGCTAGGCTTAACAATTGATGACAAACTCACTTTTGAGCCACATATACTCAGTGCAATAAAGAAAACACACTTAAATTTATGCAAACTTTATCATCACAAACTTTACCTGGACAACCACATCAAAACAAAACTTGCCAGTACCTTACTCATCACTTCTCTTCTATATGGCACTGCCATCTTTACTAACCTTCACTCAACCGTTAGTAATAAACTGCAATCCTGCTATTATAAAATAGCTAAATTTGCATCAGGAAAGCCTAACTGCTCACACCATTGCCAAGCTATACCAGAAATGAGCTGGCTCGAGTTTTCCCACCATCTCTATTATACCCAACTAACTTTAGCCCACAAAATAATTTTTAAATCCAATGCCTGCCCAGCACTCAACTCCATTCTACAAACTTATACTCCTACAAGAACACTAAAATCCTCATGCAAACAGCTGTTAACCATAACCAAACCCAACAAAAGAGATGGGCAATGTCTGCACTCCCACAGCATTACTAAACTTTGGAATACCTTACCCTCCCAAATAACTCAAACTGACTGTATAAAAACCTTTAAATCAGCACTAAACTCACATTATCTAAATAACCCATCCTGCCCCTGCAAAACAAACAGACCACCTTAAAACTATCCCTTAATTAATTCTTGTATGTGAAATGTCTAATAGCAGGTTCTATAGATTCTGTGTTGCACTCAGTTATGCAAATATTTCACTAACTCACACTACAAGTGGTACTGTTGCATATCTATACTTTCTACACATGTAACTTCTTTACCTGTACATTGTGATCCTTAAAGCTTTAATAATGTAAAGTCTGTACTGTGCTGTATTGCATATCTGCTTTTATATGTAACTTCGATTATTCTTATGTTAAATTTGTATACTTTGTAAAACTTTGTGGAGCTTTTCTCCCCAGGCCTCCACTGAAAATGGGTTTCTGACCCACTGGACTTTCCCAGTCAACAAATGTCAATAAATAAATAAATTAATTAATTAATTAAATAAATAAATAAAAACAGGAACCCCAGCTAACTCTGGAATGTTCAAAAACTACTCTAAGACTAATTTCCACTACTACATGATAATCTGGCAATATTTCAAGCCGCCATAAGTCCAATAGCACTACAGCCTACACAGAACTGCTCACTGAAACCCTATGCATGCATGTTAATACCTGTAGACAGGCAGCTGTAACCGCTATGAATAAGTGCAAAAGTAACTCAAATAACAAGCCACCTCAATGGAATCACAACATTGACAGGTTGTATAACAGAAGGAAGAAAATCATGACAAAAAGGAGGTGTAGCATCCAGCAGTTTAAAAGCACTACCGTCAAAGTAAGCAAACAAAAATCAGAGGAAAAATAAAGTCTACCAAAGCCAATTCTGAGTTAAATTTGGCATCACAGGCCAAGGACAACCACAAGGCATTCTTTAACTATGTCAACAACCTCAAAGGCAATATACAATTGTGTGCAGTACTCATTGTTAATGGAGCCACCTATACTGAGCTATAAGTTATAGCAAACCTACTGGCAGACAAATTCAGCTCTAAATTCACACCTCACTCACCATCAATTTCCCCTCAGAAAACACCATGAAATATAATTCCTCCTTCTATGAACAGGCCCTCAATGCTCTATATAAGGCCAATGATACTGCATCAATAGATCCATACAATATCCCAAGATGCTTTTTAAATAGCATGAAATATGACCTATCAGGCCCACTGGAATTGCTATATAACTGTAGCTTCCAATAGGCTTCGAGCCTCATGAATGGAGAACAGCAACAGTCATTCCTCTGCACAAAGGCGGGCTATCTACAAACCCTGGAAACTATAGACCTGCAAGTCTCCCTAGTCTCCTATAGAAAGCCATGGAAATAATTACTATGGAAATGATCAATAATGATATAGAAAACCTCCAGACATTGGACCCAACCCAGTTTGGTTTGGTTTCATCAAGGGCTGGCCATACTTACTCAAACTGGTGGACTTCTTTGAGAAGGTCACCAAACAATGTATGAGGGCAAAATGGTTCAAATTGCCTACCTTGACCTGGCCAAGTCATTTGATATAATGTCCTATGGGCATTGTTGTCAAGCTCATGAGGTTAGGTTTACATCCTTGTGTCACCCAGGGAATACCCAGCTGGCTTAGAGACATGACTCAGAAAGTTTGAATTGGGGAGTCCACCTCTACAGAGTTTAGTCACAAATGGAGTCCCTTGGAATTAGTTCAGGGTCCGTTCCATTTTGGTGTTTACTTCTATGAAGTCAAGGCCAATGTCAAGGGCCTCTGGCTGACCAAATTTGCAAATTATTGCAAATTAGGAGCAGTTATAGAATCCACATCTAATGTTAATGTTCTTCCGGAAAGGCTGACACAGACAAATAACTAAACTAAAACTAAATGCCAAGAAATGCATCATAGTATCCTTCAGGATGTCATCCATGCCTGGTAACTATCATATGGTCAACACACCCTTAAGTGTCAACCCAGCTGTCAGGGACTTGGGGACACACATAAACAGTAATCTAGTCTTTCACTGCCACTTGTCTACAGTAGTGAGAAAATCATTCTAAGTTGTGCACCTTATAAACAAAGGTACGGTATCTAGGTCCAAGGAGGTCATTGATTCACTATATTCAGCATTCATCAGATCTATCAAATGTACAATGCCCCCTTTGGTATGTACCTAGCCAGGCACATCCACCAATTGGAACATCCTCAGAGATTCCTCAATAAAAGAATACAGGACATAACTAACATGTCTTATGCAGACCACCTCAAAGCCCTATCTCCGTGTTCTGTCTTCTACAGGTTGTTAGGCAGAGATCTATGCCTGGCATACAAGGCATTGCCAGACACCACCCTGACTGACCTCCTGCATATCCACAAAACAAACAGTACCACAATTACCTGTTCTTGACACTTAAACCTTACCTGTGATATAAACAGGACCTGCTGAAGAGACAGGTATGTATCCCACAGACTACCCCTTCTCTGGGACAGACTCCCTACCCATGTGAAACAGATGTCTTTCCTAACCCAGTTCAAGTGTAACTTGGACAATTGGATGGAGAAGAGGGAATTCATCCCTGGTTTGGCATTTATATGTCTAATGGACATAGGCAGCTGGTAAATGTTTCATCTCGGAAGCCCCTGCTTGAAATGTTTCAACTCCCAAGCCCCTGTTTACACTTATTGAGGGTATCAGAACTTGTCAAAGATTTGGTATGCATGGCTAGGCTTAAAGACTTGGAGAAAGCATATGGCAAAGTCCAAAGAAACCTGATCTGGGCAGTATTGTGGTGGTTTGAAGTCCCAGAAACATTGGTAGAATTAGTGCAGGCTATGTACAAGGACCCAATGACTTGTGCACGAACAGTGTTCAGCCTCACAGAGGAGTTCCTAGTGGGAGTGGGTGTACACCAGGGTTCAGCTCTGAGCCCACTGCTGTTCATACTGGTGATGGACTACATTAGCAAACAGGTCAAAGGGGACACATCAACAAAGTTGCTGTATGCAGTTGATGTGGCATTACAGGCTAACTCTGAACTAGAACTTCAGCAAAGGATAGGAGAATGGAATGCAAAACTGAAGGCACATGGGATGAAACCGAGTACAGATAAGACGGTAGTAATGGCAGCAAATTGGGGAAATCAGAAGAAGCTGAGAACAGAGATAGAAGGGAAGATAGTGGGACAGGTAAACAGCTTCAAGTATCCAGGAAGGGTAGTTGAGGAGAAGGGAAGCCTGAATGAAGAAGTCAAAGCTAAAATCAGAGCAGCTGCAGCCAACTGGCACAGAGAGTCAGGTGTAGTCTATGAGAGAAGAATGCCAAAGAAGCTGAAAAGTAAGGTGTACAAGACAGTGGTGTGACCAGTACTACTGTATGGTACAGAAACCTGGGCAGCAAAGGCAGAACAGTTGAAGAAGCTAGAGGTGACGAAAATGAAGTGCCTGAGAAGGGTAGTCGGATGCACAGTGTGGGACAGAAGAAGACATGAGGACATAAGAGCAGAAGCCAAAGTAGCTCCAATTGCAGAAAAGATTAAAGAGAACAGATTATGGTGGTTTGGACATGTGCAGAAAAGCAGAAGACACTCTGATGAGGAAGACTTGGGACAGACAGGAAGAAAGTAAGAGGAAGCAAGGACATACAGCAAATAGGTGGATGGATTGTGTAAAAGAAGATCTGTGACAGTCAGACAGGAATGTTGAAGAAGGCAGGAGTGTGGCATTGAATCAAGAGAGTTGGCGGCAGTTAACATAATACTCTGACCCCACGTAGGAAAAAATGGGAAAAAGAGGGCTGATGATGATATTGATGGCTAGGCTTAAAAAGGCCTTAGTGGCCATGAACCTAGTACAAACCTATGAACCTATTTGCTCACCTAATACTTCTGACAGAGGACTCTGTAGGGAATTTTTAAAATCTGCCAGCTCACTACACTCCCAAAACATATGCTCCCAGTTAGCACTTTCTTCCCCATCATACCCCCAACATTTGCTATCTACCTGAGGAAAAACTTTATGAAGTTTGCTTGGAGTATAAAAATACTTATGCAAACATTTCCAAGCAAAAATCCTAAACCTTCTGGGCTTTGTTGCATACTTGGGAGCCATACACATCACCCCATTGTCCTCTTGTAAATTACTTTTCCAGTCTGTCTTCCCAATCTTTTATAACCTCCACAGATTGATTCTTATACTTATCATGCAATATTTTATACAGCCTACTAATAATCCTTTTTTTAATGGCAGCTTCTGTTCTAGATTTGACTAAAATCCCCACCAGAGTAGATCTTTCACTTAAGATTCCCTATTCCTTTCTCTTTGCCAATACTCTAATATCAATCCCTGATGGGGAAGGCAGTCTTTAGCCTGCAGTCCAAACATCTTCTTGGCCTTACCCCACTCTATTATGTTTCCCTTAACTGCGTAGCTGTAAAACACTCATTCTATTGCTATTATTTAGAATTTGTGTATTGTCCTTTTACTACTGTATTAGTGTGATGTACTGAACTATAGCTGTGTAGTACTCTAGGATTATACTGCTACATAAATTCTCCCCTGTAGGTTAAGGTAGTTATTACATCACTGTTAGCACATGTTCACCTCACCTGTTCCATTTCCTCCAAAGCATGGTTTAGCAACCTAACATAGCTTTGCTGGCCAAATATTAAATTAGTTTGCTATAGCATTCTTGTCCTTGGTAATTTGACCCACCCCACCTGTCAAGTGTAGAAGCCTAGTCTTCTTCTAATCCTTCTGTGGCAAGTCTGATTCTACTTGGGATTCTGAATGAGTGTAGGAATTGCCTAAAGTTTTCTGACAACTAACTATGATTGCAAAGACATTACATGATTGTTTAAGAGGTGCAACATTTGTACAACCCCAAGACCTCCGTCTCACTGATGATAGGCAAGTAAGACATAAGCACACCCATAACCTTCACAAGATCACAGAAAAATACACATAAGTTGTTAAAAAAAGAAAATCAACCCCCATATCTTCAAGGATCAGGACTACAGAACCTCAGCAGCAATCTGCGTTATGATGTTGTGAGGTAGTGCCAACTATGCCAGACAGAGCAGGGTAGTGTATGTGTAACATATGCCAGCATACCTAACAGGAGTTTTGTAAAGAATTTTATGTCATTTGAATATCAAACTGATTTGTACAAATGATTGTGATAAAAATGTATTTGTAAAGTTCCTTGTATTAAACATGTATCAGCAGTGGGTCCTGCTGGCCAGAAAAGAAATATATATTTATATCAGACTGTACTGTTGTAACTGAGGAAATGTATATATGTTAACAGAGGATGCTGGAAGGGAAGGGGCTAAGCTCAGCACAGCCTGCCTTAAGAAAAATAGCCAGAAATTAAATGACTTGGTTTAGGCTGCAAAGATTTTATCTCACAGGCCTGAATGCAGCCAGGGACACAATGTTTGGAAAAGGCATGGCCTCTTATTGTCCTTATTGGTGAACTAATTGCTACCATTGGGTGCCAGAGAATGACTGGTTAGTTTTTACAGGAGGGATGAAAGGGCTGGAATTGTTTACAGTCACCAGATGCTGAAAGAAGCATTAGCAAATTTCTAGGTGTGCATTGTGACACATCTGTGCCAGATCCTGGCTCAAGTTTTAAGTGAAGGTGTCAGTGTGGGAACAACAGAGTCAGGTGACCAGATGTTATGTTATTCTATAGCCAGCACTGAAATTGTATTTAGATGCTAGTGAAAGATGTGATAGTCATACTCATAACAGCACTTTGTCTTGGACCTGACAGCAAAGACACTCATCCACTTCATCTTGCATTGCTTTTGTAAGTAACTTAACTAGGGAACAGCAGTTCTTCAGTTAGTTAGAAAATATAGTGATATTAGTTAAACACTGCTTTCTGTATCAGTCTGAGTCTTTCCATCTGTGTTATTTATTTATATTTCCTGTGAATTGAAACTCTGGTATTTATTGTAAATAGTCAGTATTTTCATGCTTTTTATTTTATTATTTATTATTAAATAAATCTAAACCTTCCATTGTAGCTAGTCCTTTGGAAAATATTTTAACCTTTGGGAGTAATAGCATGTATTTGGTGGTACTGTGGTTTCATGCTCCTGAAGGTCTTGCCGCTTAACCAAACATTACCATTTGTATAGGCATTAACTTTACTGAGAGTAATTGGATAACCCAGTAAGAACCTTAAAGTAGCTGACTGGTGGCAGTGACTCCACCTTATAGTCTGGATGAAGGTAGTATAGTGGGAAAACCTGTCCCAGCCTTTCCCAGGTGTGTGTGTGTGTGTGTGTGTGTGTGTGTGTGTGTGTGTGTGTGTGTGAGAGTGTGTGTGTGTGTGCATGTGTGTGTGTGTGTGTGTGTGTGTGTGTGTGTGTGTGTGTGTGTGTGTGTGTATGTGTGTGAGAGAGAGAGAGAGAGTGCATGTGTCAGCTTCTTGGAACAGGGACACAGATCACTGATGTCTGCAGAGAAAAAGGTGAAGTCTTATTTGGGGCATGGAGAGGAAAACCCAACCCCAAGTCTGGAGTGTGTTCCCTGTGTGCTGTTAAGGGAAATTGTGCTTGGTGCAGAGAGCTGCATCTGAAACTACTCTGTATATCCATTTTTATTCTAAGTGAATGCTCACCATCAGTGTCAGTTGTGAGGATTGAGGCTGCTTGATTACTGGCCCAGAGGAGTGACATCACATGTGTACACAGTTCCATCATGCTCATATTACTCAGTTAATTACCAGACTGCAGACTACAAACTTTCCACTGTCACTAAGACTACACATCCAAGTTGAAATGTCCCAATAATCAGTGACCTCACCTTTTGGCACACTGACTCCATGCTCACTAGGCTAGACAAAGACAGGCTGACAGCTATATTTCTGGTGTCAGGTTTTGTAATATCTCTAATGCCCACTAATTTAGCAGTAAGGACAAATCAGCCTATGACCTGGTGGTGGACCATGTAGATATGAATGATCTTAGGTTTTTATCCAAGAAGGCCATTTAAATATGCTTCCAATACATGTAACCCAGTATGAAATGAAGTACATGGTAAGTGCTGAAAATGGCATGCTTTGTTAACATCAAAGACTAAAGCAATACTGACTTCATGAACTTTAATTTTGCCCTGAACTAGGAATGGAGTCAATTCCCATCAAGATATGTAAAAATCCTAAGCATTTGGAGAAGTTAAATAAGGAATACAGGAGTTGGCTATGCATGTACCCTGCTGCTGCTAGTGTGATGCCTCTCCAGAAGGATGGACTTATCATGAATACTGAAAAGTACAGACTCACCAGCCTTATGAATCTTATTAGTAAAGGATTGGAGTATATCATCACTGACCTCAGTAATTGTGACATCAAAAATCTGATTAGATATAATCCACAACAATTCAGCTTTGTAAAATTTAGGTCATGCCTGCTAAGTCTTGTTAGCTTCTTTGAGAAGTTCACTCATGTGGTAGACAATGATTGCACAGTTCATGCTACCTACCTTGACTTGGACAAAAGGCATTTGACACCATACCAAATGGTTGAATAATCTTATTATTGTGTCAGAAAATATAAATGCTTCAATTTCCCTACTTATAAAATCCCATAATACCCTGTTCAATTCTTTGTCTGCATCAAGACTCACCAACAACAGTAGTATTTGTTTACATTCTGGTTCTCTCTGGATCATCTTTGTTCTATTAATGTTGTCAAATGTTTTCCTTCCCTATACAAAACCACATTGATCCATACAGATCAATTTCTGGGATCACCTTTGCCATTCATTTAGGCATTATAGACATAAACACTTTATAATCCCTCCATCCATCCATCCACAACCCTTTTTACAATTTTGCACATGGGGTGAGGGTGTCATTTCAATGGTGACAATCATCTAGAGAGAAGGTTAAGACCTCCAGGTGGCTAGTCCAGCTGCAGAAAACTTTATAATCATAGTTTTCAATTGAAATAAGCCAATATGAAGCTAGATAAGATGGATCTTTACCCACTTTAAGTATTACAGCCACCACTGCTTTCTTCCAGGATGTTGGTGCTTCTCCTCTTTTTAAAACACGAATCAACCACAAAGGGTAAAGTGCCTCGAGCAAAATGTAGTTTCAAAATCCAAATAACCTTTTCTTGAGGCACAACATGGCAGTAAGAAGCTTGACCTTTTATTAAACACACTGAACTAAAGAACAAAAACAACAAAACATCCAGTAAGCACTTTCACATTCTCTTGAATGCTTCATCAGACTGATGTAATGACTCATTACAGCCAAGTGTGCCTCCAGGTATTTCTGCAGTTAACTCCTACTTACGCTTCTAGGCATCTAATATTGCTTGATCATATTTGTATTAATAATTCCAAAACCATACACATACAAGGTATCAGAAGATTTCATCTTAAAGCTTACATGATGGCAAACACAATTGTAATGATATCTGACCTCTGTCTAATGCAGCTAAAGAAATATTGAATATTACTTGTATACTGTTTGTTTTGTAATAATTTTCATATTTCTCTAAATATCTCAACATTCAGATAACACAGATAGCACTGCACAGCCTCATATGAAAGCTCACAAATGTATGAAGACACTCCTGCTGACAGTATGTGTCTTGCTTAATTAATTACTGAGATATCATACACTGTTTATTCAAAATTACAAAATTAATATTCACTGCTTTTATTTTAGCTAATAAAATTCAGTTTAAAGCATCAAACTGAATGAATGCCACCAATATAAAGATTAATTAATCCTGAATAGTTTGCCATTTACAGTTTTCTAGTAACACTTAACAGTTCTAGAGATATGAATATTTGTTTTAACTGTAAGGTGATAACTTCATTTTTTTAAAAGCTAAAGCCACACCCACTGGGAGTTAAAGTTACACACTCAAAAGAACTGTAGTGGAGGGAATGAGTTAAAGCAAGTTCCCAGGTGTGTCATGAATTCTATGTCACTGTTTTGCCTATTTTCCATTTCCTATATGCTTCAGGGATTAACTTGATACTTACTTACAACACCTCATCTTTAGTGTGAATTGTGCTAGGGTCCCCTAAAGGTGCACCTGGGGCAAAACAGCAATATCCAGTACTTTAATGTGTGCAATATTTCTGCAATGGTAAACTCAGTGGCGTGGCTAGAGTTTGTGTCACCTGGGGCTGTCTTTGAGTTTGCCACCTCTCTCTCCTCACAAACTCATGGTCAAATGGGGTTCCCCATACACAGCCTTCCCCCACAGCCATTCCAGTGTCCCATTACTTGGGTATTTTGCCCCATTTACTATAAAGACTGTAATGTGCATACTGTTTCATGCTTTACTTCTATTATGATTAGTTGGATTTAATTTAAAACTTGTATTTTAAAATTTATAGCACAAACACTGATGGATATCTGCTAAACAAAGAAATAGAGTTTCACAATGAAAAGAGACTTAGAATTAAAACTTCTCTACCCTTGAAACTCACATTCATTGAAACAGAATTGAAACCCACATTCAAAGAAAATGCATCTGGCCAGTGGCAAATAAAGTTTACCTTTGGGCTGTTTTCAAATCATAGGCCCCTTGCACACATATTTAGGACCATGCAAACATACATGTGTTCTTTGATTCACCTTCCTGATTGTATTAAATTATATTCCTTGTATAATACAGCACACCTGTTAAGAGCATGTTTTAAATTTATTGATTTGAACATTTTTCCAGTAAGCAATGAAACAAAATGTGTGATCCAATAATGACAAAACTGCCCAGTTCAGAACATTTCCATCATAAAAATCTACTCAGACTTCTGTCATTACAATCTACCAATGTCAGTAAATATGCACAATCTCTGCAGATGTAAAAGTCATCTAAATAATTCCACATTAAAGAGATTTGTAACTTATGAAGAAGTTGCTGCTAGCAAAACAACTTTATATTTCATTGTTTCATCTACAAATAAAGTGCCTGTTGCCACTGAAGAATAAATTGCCTATGTTATATTAAAAAAATGATAAGCTGGTAATATTGCAATAGGGAATGGATGGGAAACTGATAACATGTTCATAGTTACTAGGTATTTCCTCCAAAGGAGGATATTCTCAGGACTGCAGTATCCACCCCATTTAAAGTACAGTATCAGCAATCCATTTACATACTGTGGAGTAGAACACACAGCCTTCTACATCAAAAGTAAGTATAATAACTGTTGTGCCATTAACAATGCTTTTAAGTACTTTAACACAATAGTGATATCAATTGCTAAACAACAGTTGCACGTTGCAAACAGAATTGGCATAAGCAGGACTAAACTTCTCTTCTCCCGAAGCTCTCAAAATACACTTGACACTCAACTATATCTCTCAACTTTGCAGCACAAGAAATCTGGAAAAAGCCAAAAATGTATGGGGGTGGAGGGGGAGTCAAAGGCCCAAAACCAGGGACACATTTTAAACATTGCTTGTATAATCTTAGAAAGTTGCTAGAATAAAATGTTTTGTGTTACCATGTGTTTCCTGAAGGATAGCAAGACTGAAACTTAAATGGCTGTCATTATTTAGTGAATTCAGTCCTCATTGATTTGCCAGAAAACCACAAATTTTAAGAGGAATAGACACCATGAGCCAAATATTCTAGACATCCTGTGAAAATATGGACAGTTTAGAGCTATGGACTCTACTTCTTGAATTGCAAGTGGTGGTAGGGGTAAAGAATTCAGGGTCTTGTACCTAAGGTAAAGGGTTTGATGTTGAGTAACATTAACCACCAGGTATCCCTAACTGGAGCATTGCACACACACACACACACACACACACACACACACACACACACACACACACACACACACACACACACACACACACACACAATATTCAGCAACACACACAATATTCAGCAATGAACAGTTTTGTTCCATGAATGTTAAAGGAAGGGATCGATGTTTGTTTAAAATTGCACGTGGCAGAAGGGATCGATTTTTGCTTAAAACTGAGTGTAGCAGATAGGAAGAACAGTACATATGAGACATGATGTGAGTTCTTAAAGAAGAAGGCCAGTGACAATCAATCCCTTGGCAAATAAAGTAAAAAAAAGTGCCACCCAGGGTGGACCGCCCCTCCACCCTAGCTACGCCACTGGGTAAACTCACTATTTTCTGGCAGAAAAAAAAAAACAAAACACAAAATGTCTTATGGGATGGGTAAGTTTGATTTGCAAAATTCCTCTCAACTGCCACCAGAAAATGTCAAGGATTTCTGCTTTGTGACTGGACACAAATGAACACTACTCTTTTTGGGCTTTGAACAATCTCTGTCATGCCCAGCTGATTTATGCACCAACACATAACCTTAGACATCTTAACCATTCATGTCCTTTCTTCCAAACCCACTAAACTAGGCTTCACTGCACAGACCATGCTTTCTTAGTCCTTGATCCCAAACTGTGGGAATCCCTCCCTTCTTTTCTAAAAGGTCATTCCTCTTACCCAATTTTCCATTCACAAACAAATGCACATTTCAAATCTGTAAGAAAATGAAAAATAAAAAATTGACTAAAAAACGGCCCAAACTTCACCAAACCAGTAAAAAAATGTAGAAATTAACCGGACTTCAACGTGAATAAAATACTATTATTTTTATTAGTTAAAACACATCACATAAGCGCTAACACTTCTGTTCTCAACTGCCCCACTTCATGAATGGAGTCCAAGGGGGAAGATAATGCCTCCAATGCCTTCTCGGCTCCTTGCAGGCCAATACTTTCTTCCAAATCCATATTCACAAGAAATCCATTCGTGGACATTCAGAAACACAAAATTGACTAACAAAAGCCCCAAACTTCACCAAACTAGTAAAAAAAATGTTGAAATTAACTTCAATGTGAATAAAATACTATTATTTTTATTAGTTAAAACACATGATGAAGACTTTTCCATTGAATGCAGTAAACTACAGGGTATGTTTTCTCGAAGGGGTTACCCAAACCACTTACTGAATCAAATAATGACAGGAGTGCAGTCAAAAAGATCAAGAGGATTTTATAAGCCAATATTGGATAGGAAAACCATTCCAGAAAACTTTACATTAGATTTGCACACAAAAACAGGTGCTAACAACCTTGGACAGGGTAGTTTAATTACACCCTTTAGCTCAGATGCATATGAGATCATGAGGCTCATCACTAAGAACTGGGACATTTTACAGAATGACCCAACTACCAGGTCAAGAATAGAGGGCCCACCTAGATTAGTTTTCAAATGGGGCCCCAATCTAAAAAATATCTTGGAAGCTAACCATGGTAGTACCAGTATGCAGTTAGGTATGGTACGTCCAGATATAACATGTGCCATTATTGCCCACACATGTCTACTGGGTCAACCTTTACTGTTAGAGGTAAAGTATCAAATAAAACACAAATTTAACTGTCAGACTAAAGCTGTGATCTATGTAGCTCTATGCCAACAACGTCCAGCATTCTACATAGGGAAGACGGACAGGAGGTTCAGGGAAAGAGTTTACAAACACCTGTACCATATACAGAAAGGGAGTCAAGAGAATGCCATAAGTAGACACAAGCAGGAATACACAGACCACACATTTAAATTTAAGGCAATAGACAGTCTGAAGTCTGACGGAAGAGGGGGCCCAGAATCTTTACATTTAGAAAGGTTAGAGTTATTGTGCAACTCAGGACTATGGCTTGCACTTACCCTGGGTTAAATGAGGTTTACACTATTTCTTGTATTTTAAAGCTAAGAAACCTCCAAAGATGACTAACATGATAAATTGTAGGACAAACTAACTATGTCAAATATATAACAGTTGTTTCAGTACAAGCTAATACGTACAAACTCTTAACAGCAGACAATTTAGTAACACGCAATTCAAATGGTGGGTGCCATGCCATGATGTATAGACAGGAATGTTGTTTGTACTTCCATGTATCCATATATCATTTTTACCCTATATTCATATATAGTTTTCATTTTTTATTCCAATGTTTAACTGTAGGATGCCATGCCATGCTGCATAAGACAGAAAAGTGTTTTGAACATTTTTATGCATTATTATTTTTATGCATTAGTACATTTTACTACTTCTTTATACTTCACCAATCAGTTATATGCATTTTAAGCACATTCATATTTTTTAAATATTTTAACAACAACATTTTTAAAAGGTTCTTAAATATTTAAATAGTTTTAATTATTTAAATATTTTTAATAACTGTATGTTTAAATACTATGAGTATAATTTACTATGTCACAATACTGGACAAGAGAGTGTGTATATTTACTTGCCTTTTAATATGTCTAGGGGGTGTTTTGAAAGAAACTCTTAAAGGAAGTAATTACTTATTGAGTGGACCCTTATAGCATCATCAATGTGTTGGGAATAGCCCTCACCCACTGGCTGACTAACAACATGCTTGGACCATGGACTGTATTTAAATGCACTGGTTTTAGTGAATGCCTTTACCTGAAGAAGTCTCACCATGAGGTGGGACGAAAAGTGCTTTGTGTTCACAGTTGTTTTATCATCTACTTCAATATATATTCTGTATTTTTTATTACTTTTTCTTGTGCTATATTAAAGAAAAGGAACTACAGTACTTGGAGTAGACTTACTTTCTTCCGCAAGAGTCTTGGAGTATTTTATTCACGTTGAAGTCCAGTTAATTTCTACATATTTTTACTGGTTTGGTGAAGTCTGGGCCATTTTTTTAGTCAATTTTGTGTTTATGAGTGGCTACAACTGGATTTCCTGTGAATATCGATTTGGAAGGAAGTATTAGCCTGCAAGGAGCTGAGAAGGCATTGGTGGCATTATCTTCCCCCTTGGACTCCATTCATGAAGTGGGGCAGCTGAGAACAGACGTGTTAGCGCTTATGTGATGTGTTTTAACTAATAAAAATAATAGTATTTGATTCACGTTGAAGTCTGGTTAATTTCTACATTTTTACTGTAACAAAATGAACCTGCTATCTTTCTGGTCATATAACTTAGTCTCTTCATTCCCTTCTTATAGGTTCATAGGTAATTACTAGATTAGCTGCATTTGTGAGCTAATTTAAGCCTATCCAATTTCCCTTTTTGTGTTCAAATTAACCTATCCCACTTGGTTACAGCTCGGCCTTATACATCCCATGGTTGATAATTATATACTACCCCAATTTGAATATCTGAGATCATATCATAGATAATTTGAGGGACCCATGACTGGAATAAATCATTTAGGAGCTGCTCTGCCCATTAATAATACATGGGGCTCTCCTGGGATAGATTTTCTGTTTCCATCCATAGATCCAAGTTGTGCTTGAACTGGGCTAGGGATGAACTTTGTTTTATGTGGACTGGGAGTCTGATCCAGAGCAAAAGTATCCTCTGTGAGATATACCTGTCCCTCCAAATTGTTCTGTTGATGTTGCAGATGAGGTTTAGATTCCTAGACTGAGTATTTCTGATGCCATCTGACTTGTTGATATGCAGTGAATCCTTCAGTATTGCTTCAGAGGATGCCTTGTATACCAGACATAGGTAACCTCTTAGCAGTCTGTAGGATACCGAGTATAGTGACAAGGCTTTGAGTTGGCCCATGTAGGACATGTTGTTTAGGCCTTGTATCCTTTTAGTACAGTATCTCTGTGTGCATTCCAGTTGTTTAATGTGTCTAGACAGAGGCATGCCAAAAGGGGCATTATGTTCAATGACTGATCTAATAAGGGCTGAATAAAGGGGGGCTATGACATTCTTAGATCTAGACACAATTCTTTTGTTTATCAGCAATGCAATATAGAAGGACTATTTTACAACAATAGTCACATTACATTAGGTGACTGTTCACGTGTCTTCCCAAATCTTGAACTGGGTCAACTCTTAGGAAAGGATTGTCAATGTGATAATTACCTGTGGTTGATGACTTCCCAAAGGATACAATAATGCATTTTTGGCCTTTAGTTTCAGTCCATGATTTTGGTACCAGTTATTTATTTTAGACACACCTTCCTGCAAGGTGGATAAGTCATTTGGGGATTCAGTGGCTGCTCCTAGCTTGTAGTCATCTACAAACTTAGTCATTCAGAGCTCTTTGTTAATGGCTTTTACTTCAGGAAAGTAGACGTGAAACAGGAGAGGTCCCAGTACAGAACACTGGGGGACTCCACTGGTGACTGATCTCTTTGTAAAGGTAACTTCCTCTATTTTGATTATCTGTAGCCTATCTGTTATCCAGATGGCAATACAATGGGTGATATAGGGGTTTATTCCCTGTTTATTTAGCTTTGCTACTGTGCCTGAGTAGGGAACTGTGTCAAAAGCTTTGGCCAGGTCATAGTGTGCGGCATGTATCATTTTGCCTTCATCCATTGGATTGGTGACCATTTAAAAAAAATCCACCAGGTTGAGTAAGCATAACCTACCCTTGATAGATCCAAAGTGGGATGGGTCCAGTGTTTGGAGGTTCCCTGTGTCCTGACTGATCAGTTCCATGATAAGTCTTTCAATGGCTTTGCATATGAGGCTGGTCACATTTATGGGTCTGTAATTGCCTGGGTCTGTGGAAGATCCTCCCTTAAGCAGGGGAATAATTGCACCTATTTTCCATACACTTGGGACAAAACCTGTATAGAGGCTGAGAATGAACAATATTGTTAGAGGTGTGGCTAATTCCTGCTTTGTGATATTTAAGATGCATCCAGGGATATTGTCAGGACCCATCAATGCATTATTTTTAGCTTTTGATAGCAATTTTAGGACTTGGTCTTGATCGTCCATCTAGATACCTTGCTCTGACTTTATTTTTGATTGTGATTCTTTCAGCATGACATCTCTGATTTCCACTGTATGTATAATGCATGTGTATATTGTGTATTTTCACTCACTGTGTATAGAATGTCGTGCATCTATTGCCTTTATTCCCTCAAGCCAACTAGGATATTCACTTTGTTTATAGTGTATGCATATATTGCATTTTGTCATTCACTCTGTATATAAAGTTACATAACTGTTGTTTTTTTCCCTGGGTTGAGACTGGAATGGGTCCAATGAGATCAGTGCTCTACTCAAGTTAACAAATTCAAAGTAAAGAAAAATAAAAATAAAGAAATAAAGTCCCAGCTGGGTAATCGGTCCCTTTTCAGTGAGGTCTGGGAACAGTATTATCTAGTGTTCCTGCTTCTTTGGTACCCCATTGTCACCAGGTAACAAAACTAACAGCATCCACACTCCAGTTACTGCACACTCTTAAATGTGTTGATTATAATTACTGAGATATCATACACTGTGGGGTAAGAGGAATGACCTTTTAGAAAAGAAAGGAGACACTCCCACAGTTTGGAATCAAGCACTGAGAAATCAAGCTTCCTGCCTTTGCAGAAAAGATGCAAACTGCTCTGTGTTTTCAGGTTTTTGCAAATCCCCCAGAGACATTTGAATAACCAGTCAGCTGCCAGCATTTGTAGTAAAATAATAGAAGTGTTTTATTTATGCATTTTGTTTATTGGGCTAGGCCAATTGAATATAATAAAAGTTTTCTTTTCAGCAGTGACACCTTGAAAAAAAGCTTCATAAGAAAAACAAATCTATACAATGTTATAATAACCAAAGGAGATTAAAAAATAACTACTCCAATGGTTTTATAGAAAAGTATGTAGTTGACATCACAGTAAAATACTTGTATATAGAAAACCATTTTCGCAATAGTATGTTTGCATATCTAGATTAAAAAAATGTGCAAGTGGATTATATAGCAATTCATAAAAGAGCATGTTTGTTATTGCAACTAAAAAGTACAATTCATTTTAGTTTGTGAATTGACAGTTGGTGTTAGAAAAGTAGAGATGCTGTACCATTAGTTGAATAGTTAAAACAGAGTGCAAGATCTAGACCAGATGTGAAATAGCTGGAATATTATTCTGATAAAGTAAGTGAATACCGTATTGTAGCATGTGTGTGCACACAACAGCTTGTGTTGTTATTTATACATTTCTTTAATTTTTGTATAAATGTGTTAATTATGGTTTAATTTCTGATTTCTGCTATCAAAGTGTTCCATGGTCTAGTTATATAGGTTGAGTTTAGTGAGTCATCTGATTGTGTGACTTGATTATGGTCAGCAACTGTTTTCATTGTGATCTTAGTGGTCTAGAGGGATTGTAAGTTTGGACAATGTCTTATAAAGCAGTGCATTTATATGCTTTATATATTATAGTATAAGTAAGTTTCATTAGAGAATGTTCTAGATCTAGTCAGCCTATTTTTTCTACAACAGTACATTGCTATGCTCTAACTGGGAGACTTACTAAACAGTTTGCTGTTTGTATATGTTTCCTCTTGTTTGTGAACGTGTTTCTTGTAGGTTAATTAACACAGTTGATAAATATAGCAGAGTGGTAATTAAACCACTGTAGTTATTATGTGCCTAGCATGTTTACTTAAATGAGATTTAGCCCTAGATATCATTCCAAGTTTCTTGTTACTAAAGTTTTTAATTTACAAAAAATTATGCAAAAATATGCAAAGACTGACTTTTTCTCACAGAAATTTAAATAAAAGATGATTTTAGAAACAGCCACTTTAATAAAAATGTATCTCTACGCTAATTAGCCCTGAATGTCGCCTAATCTGCCTATAAATCTGTCACAAGCATTAAACAATACTAAAACCACCAGCAAAAGTGCAGAGCAAATATCTCTTAATGTTTCTAAGGAACAGACTCTTTTCTCTCTGAATTTATGGATGTCAGATCAGGTACCATTTAATATTTTCTGTTTGCAAACAGCTGCTGGTCCTATTCTGTGGAAGCTTATCTGTCTAAAGCCTACCAAATAAGAAAAGACAAGGAGTTTAGTGTGAGCTTCTTTTGTTAGAAGAGAGACCCCTGGACTTTATAACTTTTTGGTGGGATGTTCTGCTACAGATCACCTCAACAGATTTGTTTCAGTTCAGCTTGCTCCTTATGATTATCTCTGTTTTTGACACTCAGTCTGGCAGACTACAAACCCATGTTTAGCCCTTTCTCCTAGCCAGCTGACATGTTCTCGCCATATGACCATTTTCCTGCAGGGCACAAACTGTGTCTTTATAAAGTAAAATGCATTAATTCCTCTGAGACGTTTGCAGCCTTTGACAGGA